>NC_072832.1:24015000-24232500 GCF_027744805.1 Dunckerocampus dactyliophorus | reverse complement strand
TTAAAAAACTGTATTTTGTGTTCAGTTGTGTTGTCATTGACTAATATTCAAATTTGTTCAATGATCTGAAACATTTAAGTGTGAAAAACATGAAAAAAAAATCAAGAAGGGGGCAAACACTTTTTCACACCACTGTGTATGAATTGGAATATTTTTGAAAGCCAATTGTTTTCAGTAACTCCCTCAGTAACGCTCATATTCCATAGATTCACTTTGCCCAGAGGGAAATATTTTAAGAATGTATTTAATTTTGTGAGGCTCCAGCATACTCCCGTGACCCAAGTGAAGACAAGCGGCATAGAAAATTAATGAATGGATGATCTTGATGATAAGTTGAAAGCTAATAAAACCCCAAATTCAGTATCTCATAAAATTTGAAAACACATCAAAAAGTTCAGTATTGGTTCTCTCTCGAATAAAAAAATGAACTGCAAAGCCTTGCTGAGCCTTTAATTGGTGTCTTGTCTTAATTGAACTCCTGAAATCAAATACATGCTCGAGTATACTGAATGTTTATAACATTGATTCTTAACTTTGCACGTTCTTCCACGTATAAATTGTATGAATATTGAAGGCATAAAGAGAAACTTGCTATTATTTGTAACATTTTGCTCATCGTGTTTATGTTCCTTACTATCCTCTTGTGGTCATGTGGGGTACTGCAATAGTCGTAAATGTGCTTGGAGCGCCCTATGGTGGCCAACCCCCTAATGACACAAACACACTAACACCGCACAGCGCCCACCAACGTCCCCTCTACAAATTGCACGTGTTTGCTGTTTGTGACATCTTCACGTCATGTGACATCAAGTGACGTGTGATTGCAGGGTCGGCAGAGTTCAGGCGGGGAGGCCACCATCAGTGCAGCATCCATCACCTACATCGCCATAGCATCAGTCTCCTTCATCCTCCTCTTCCTTACCGCCATGGGCCTCGTACTGTGGCGGCGTAGGCGGGGCTTGGTTTTTAGCGGGAAGCTGGGATTGGCCAACGTGATCGCCCTGGAGGACCTGAAGGACCCCGAGAGGAACTGCGAGCTGCTGTCGTCCCTCCGCCGAAGCCAGCAACAGCAGCAGCGCCTGCCGAGCTCCGCCTCCGAGCAGGATGCCACAGATGGCGTCTTTCTCATGGTGTACCTGCCCTCGCCCTACGAACACACGCTCAGCAGAATCGCCAGAGCCGCCAGCACCAGCAGTTCCAAGGACGGCGACCTGCTGCCCCCTAGTCCTGGGGCGGAGGGAGGGGGGATGAGGACAACCGGGGCAGAGATGACATCACCTCCTGCTGAGGAAGCTTTGTACCGCTGAGGGGATTCTAACCTGCGCACCTCGTGACACCCTGCAGAAGGTCCACATTTTCCGCTTAATGCAGTCTCATGGCCCCACCCCCAAAGAAGACATCATTCAGTTGTTGGAAGAACGTTTGAATATTTTAGACACCAAATAAAACATTACCCAAAAAAGGAAAAGGAGGAAGTGGCATGTCTACAGGTGAATTAATTAATGAATGTCTCCAACGTCTACATGTTGTCATTTTTGTGTTGTCTTCTATGTTTAATAAAATTTGATCAAAACATTACGACGTCACTTTCATGAGTTTGGATTATAATCCATGGTCTAGCGGTTAGCATAAGTAGTTATCAACCAGGTGGGACTCCCGGTCTGAGAAAATGTCTTTTGGAGTATTGTATGTGTCAGTAAAACTGCAATATCACCATGATAGAAACAAACATTAATAATCATCGATTTTTGTCCAACATCCTGTGCTATGACTTCGACACGGTGCTAGTTAAAATGATGACCATGGCGTCATATTTGTCGGCTTCTTTTGGGGTTTTATATTATTACGTATACTTAAACGAGTCATGTTTCGTTCAATGATTATTTTAAGGACAGGACAACCTCATCTTGTAATGTTGTTAAATCGCAACAATAAAGCGGAACTAACAGCTGCAAACAATGGTTCCGCCTTTTGATTCGCCGGACATTAGAACGCATTGGACCCATTGACTGCAGTGTTGTGACTGCCAGAAAGGTGGATTTGTCCTCAGCTATTGTCCTATAACGTCATTTTAAAAGTAATTTCTACAAAAGTGTGTTTGAAATGTCCGAAGAGAAAGACACGAGCAACAAAAAGGTGAGCGATTGAAGTGACACAATCTACCTACGTTAGCTTTGTGCTACCTAGCTTGGTGGATAGATAGCTGCTAGCGTCCTTGCGCGTGCAGAGGACAAATTGGGTTTTTTTCTCTTTGGTTGTGCTCTTACGTAATTATTAATATTCATTCATTCGTCAATGATTGTCACCTTTAAGTGTTTTTTTTCTTCGCCGGCCACTTCACTAGGGACACACCTACTTTTATTCACTTCTTTAAAACAAACCTTTTTTGGATCTCGTGGACGACTCTTGTGAAAGCAAATGGTTGGTTAACACGGGTCCCTAATAAAGTGGCCATGTCTTTGTGTGTGTGTAGTGATGGGTAGATGAGGCATCACGTATCGTTTCTACGCAGTGACACGCTGTATTGACACTGTGTTGCTGAATACTGACACCTGGTGGATTTAAAAAATCCCTGCAGGAAACATAGTTGACAGACTCAACTGACACTGATTTGATGACCTATTGTATCCAATACCGTAATTTACGTATTTGCATTTACATTTTCTTGTTCCATATATGTAATTTAATTAAAAATCCTCTTTGATATTTGAGACACAGTTGATAAATTAAGTGTCATAATGTCAAAACCTCAGTGAAAGTGCTGTGAATGACAATGACAATCGACTCATTGTTTAAAGATTTTTAATGAAAAAAAAAATGAGTCTCTCCAGTGTTTTGTAATTCAGTCTATTTCGTTTCTTTCACGCAATTTCTCCTGCTTTGGGGAATATGCGTTCGCAAGGCACAGAAGATGCTGGTGTGCATAGAAACTGGTTCGCTAATAAAAACAGATGAGTGAAAGTGGACTGCATACTCTTCCAATAATGAAGTGGGTCCTCGGTACGATGAATGTTACCAGATGTTAAGTAACGTTCCACTTCTGAGTTCGCATCTGTGTCGCTGGACCCATCACTAGTGTAAGACAATTGTGTTGCACAAATACGACATTTTACCTGCAAAAAAATAATATGAATAATAAACTAAGAGTTATTTTGAAAATAATTTCACTAGAACAGAATATTTGGAAAATATGACAAGAAGTGGGTAAAATGAGGAGATCGATATAAATACCTTATTTTCCGGCAGGTCAAAATGATCCCACACGGCAGAAAATTTACATTTTCCATCGAGGTCCTCCATCTTTGACGGCAATATTCGCCAAGCAATGAACGCGTCAATAACTCGATGCTCGTTTTGCACTTCCATCCTATTGACAGATGCGCTTCCTTATAAACACAGTTTGCCGCATGACTGCTGTGTCGACACAGTTCCGGCATTGGTCACGTGACTCTCATAAAGCGTTACGCGCACCGACACTGGGTTTGCCCTGGGAGCTCGTGCACGCATCGGCGCATCTGTGTCGCCGGACCCATCACTATGTGTGTGTGTGTGTGTGCGCGTACGTGTGCAGGGCTTCCGTCTGTTGGGGATTCTGGATGTGCAGCAGACGCCGTGCGCTCGAGAGGCGGTTCTTCACGGAGCTGGAGGTTCTGCTGCTGCTGGACTCGTACACTTTTTGGCCACCAGTGAGTGTGTGCGCTTTGTTGTCTCACGCGACCTTCCACCCCTCAGTTTGAAGTGGGAGCAGACACGTGGGATCGATTAGTCATGCCTGGACGCTCACCTGCTGACTGTGTGCAGGTCGCGTCAGGAGGTCGTTTGATGTTGGCATGGCGGGCTTCCTGTTGACCACCTTGGCTTCCTGGTCAGTGTCATTTTCTCGTATCACAGCTATAAACTTCAGTTAAATCAACTTCAAATTTAACAAAAGTTGAAACTAGTTAGGCCGCCTTGTGGTTATCATGTATCTGAATTTGCTGTGGAGGTGATCGGGTCATCCAGAACCTCTGAGCATTCCCACAAAAGAGAAGCAGCCTCTGTTGTGCTGACAGGAAGTGTGCGTGCGTGCAGGTGTTACTGTCGGATGAACAACGCCAAGCTGCGAGTGCAGCAGAGGATGATCCAGGACGGACTGAAGAACAAAGTGGTCTACGAGGGAACCAGTCTGGACCCTGCTGTCAGAGCTGGAACAGAGGCCTCGTCTGGCCCCTCGTGACCTCCTCAGAGGAGACGGACTTGTTAATGAACACTGAGCTGCTAATATTTGTTGCCATGGCAACATTTTGGACCCTATCTTAACGCGGACACATCTAAAGCTGAGTGATGATTGGACGCTCAAGCAGGAAGTGACATTTGTTCACAAGAGAAAGGATAATAAATGTCTGACTTACAAGTTGATGTCTTGCTGCAGGGTGCATCAGACTTCATTAGATTTTATTCAAACAGTAATGTAAGCAAAGATGATGGAAGCACGAGGCATGGAGGAAAGCATCACAACACTCCAAACACAAAGAGCAAGACATCGCCTGGCTGATGCTCGCACCATGTACATCCTTCAAGCAATCCGCAAACTTGTCAGTGTCCTCCTTCAGCAGCAGAAACTGGTCCAACAGTAACGATGCTTGGACTCAACATACGCGATAGTAAAACACACACACACACAGTTTAGCACGGCGATAACACTGGTTGTAAATAAACAGCACAGTGGACAAGACTTAAAGTGTATATTGTGTGGGACTCCCACACAATATAGCTTTAAGCTAATTTGTTTCTCTGGGTGCTTAATTTTTTTTTTCTCGGCGCTTAATTGAATTATTTACAAGTCAGTGATGATGATGAGTTAGATTATTAGGTACTCCTCCTTTCGACAAAGAAATTATATACTTGCAAATTTGACAAAAGTGTAATCTAGTTAGGCCGCCTTGTGATTGTCATGTATGTGAATTTGCTGTGGAGGTGATCGCGTTGTCCAGAACCTCTGCACGGTCCCACAAACGAGAAGCAGCCTCTGCTGTGCTGACAGGAAGTGTGCGTGCATGCATGTGGTACTGTCGGATGAACAACGCCAAGCTGCGAGTGAAACTGAGGCTGATCCAGAACAGACTGAAGAACAAGGTGGTCTACAAGAGAACTCGTCTCAACCCTGCTGTCATAACCGGAACGGAAGCCTCGTCTGGCCCCTCATGACCTCCTCAGTGGAGAGGGTTTGTTCATGAACACTAAGCTGCTAAGATTTGCTGCCACATTTTTAACCCTAACTTAATGTGGACACGTCTAAAACTGAGTGTTGATTGGACACTCAGGCAGGAGGTGACATTTGTGCTCAAGAGAATGGATAATAAACGTCTCACCTACAAGTTGTCTTGTTGCAGGGCGTATCCATATATGGTCAATATGAAAATGACTCAGAGTTCATTAGAAAATATGAATTTATTCAGACAGTAATATAAACAAAGGTGACAGAAGCACTAGAGGGGTGGTCTCAGAGAAAAGCGTCACACCACTCCTTCAAACACTGAGAGCAAGGAGCCGCCTGGCGGGCGCTCGCGCCACACACATCCTTCAACCAATCAGCGAACTTGTCAGTGTCCTCCTTCAGCAGCAGAAACTGGCCCAGCAGCAACGACGCCTGAACGCAACACACGATAGTAAAACATACGCAGTTTAATGTGGGATGTTCAGGTGTCATGGGACAAGGGAACCTTATCGAAGCCTTGCTGGCTCAGGCTAGCGCCCAAAGTCGGACCGATGCCGGGGAGGGCGGTGACGGCCTTCTCGCCCATCGGCTCTTCGACGAAGTCTTTGTGCTTTCGCGACGTGGACATGTTCCTTGTGTTTCCGCCTCTTTAGAAATCATTCGTGAGTTTAAAAAAAGTTTGAACAGTTTGACGTTTAATTTAAATGTAAATGGAAGTCGTTGTGGATCCAGTGTAGACAAGATAAACGAGTTCTAAAGTGTCAGTCTGCTCTTCCTAACGAGTGACGTAAACGAAAATACCTTTTTAAATAACTTTTTTCACCCACCTGAGCGCGAGGTACGCCGCGAAGTTCACAGAGCCTACTCCCAAGTTACAACCCGGAAGTGTTTTATTGTGAAACCCGGATGTAAACGTCTATTGGCTGACGGGGTGTTCACGTGATGACACGAGAGCCAAGATGTTGTATAGAGTTCAAACAGGACCACCGATCGGCATCCACTTCTGTATTATGCCCACTGAACTCTATACTACTGGAAGGGGCGTCACGGCTGACCGCATGAAGCCATTGTTCCGCCATCTTGCTTCACCCAAAAAAGCAAACACGCATACACATACATGTATCTTCATTCACTACATTTATTATGGTTCGGGATAAAAATTTACACGAATAAGCAAAAATTCCGTTGAAACAGAGTAAATTTACTAGACCCAAATCTCAAAATTTCCCTCCAGTTTAAGGTTTTTCCTACATCTATGGTGTGAAATTACAATGCATAAAAACTCATTTTCAGTGTTCACAAGGTATTTGTTATGATAAGGATCTACGTTGTATCAAAGTTAAATGCAACCTTTAGAAGATGATCAGGAAAGTCAAATATTGTTGGAACTGCATTTTGTCATAATCTAACAGTCTGGTCGGTCCTGTCGAAGTTCTCCTCAGTGAAATGACTTGAACAGAGTTGCGATCTGGCTGCAGGAATCCACCCGTCTCTCCTCATATTTACTACCCATTGCTTTAGAAATTGAGCATTGCAGTGTGGAAATCTAAAGAAGAATAAGGGGTAATTTACAACTACTTAGATTAAAAGATGCTTATATAAGACGGCATCTCGGACTCCTTTTCGTTGTGAGGCTTTCTTGTTTTGGGTGAAACAACATGGCGACTTCTATACTTCCGGCAGATTCAAGCCTCCAATGCGCAGCCAGCGATCGGGGCCATTCTATTTATATAGTTCAGTGATAATGCCCTGCGCGGGTTTGGCAGCCATGATGGTGAGCAGAATCTAGAAACACTTATAGACGGCCCAAAGACCAGATTTGTCATTTTTCAAGTTCGTAGGTATGTGTGATAAAATATGCTGTTGATTTGTAATATTGGCTGTTGTAAATAAACAGGACAGTGAACAAGACATAGGGGGTATTCTGCGAAGCAAGTTTAGTGGGATAGCGAGCTGTGTTGAGTGGAAAGCCGGACGGACTTGCGTGTTCAGTGAAGGTAGCTCTCTGTATCACCATGGTAACTTAGGCTAAACTCATAACCTGGTCGCGACCAGATTATGGCCAGGCTTTCAATTTAAAATGGGCTGTGAAAGTGCCACTGTTTCAGTTTAACTAATTCGGAGATGGCGTCACCATTTATATACTAAATTGAAAAAAAGAGCATTCCCTGATGACATTATCCATCTATAACAGAGGGAATATGCTTTATATGCTCACACGAGCACCAGGCATAAAATGCAATATTGATATATTAATAATTAGGCCAACATTAGCAGAAGTAAATGTCACAGGAGTCCTTGCGTGAGTACTCATATATTTCAAATTCTTTATTTTTAAAAAAGGGACAGTGTACATTAATCAACATTTCTTTACAGAAAGTAGATGTACCCGAGTTAGCTGAAAGGCTAATTTTCATCGGCAGTCCCTTTGCCAGATGGTAATAGACCCAACAAGACAAAACAACAAAAAAGACACCATACACAACAGACATAGACAAAAATACAGTCAGCATTACATATCCCCACAGTACAAGTTATATAATAAAATGAATAAAACCAAAATGAAAAATTATAATACAAACACCGCCAAGCCAGCCATATTGGCTACCTTACCATTTACATTTAATGTGTTCGCTACCTGACACTGGTAGAATAATGGATAACACTGCCATCTAGTGGTCACAACGAGATACAACAAGGAGACATTTCCGACATTAAAAAATTTGTTGCTTCAATTTATTTATTTCTTCAATGGATAAGTGTTAAACTGGATAAGTGTCAAACCTGTGCAATTTTGAGCGCTGATAAATGAAAAGACTAGTAGTGTGTAGTTAGTCTAATAAATCAGTGTTACCTTGCGCATTACATGCTCAGCATTATTCTTGTCAGCGGTCCTCCCTCGCTCTATTGGCGGCGACAGTGTTGCTTTTAGCAGTCATAATCGTTTGGGAATATCATCTGCAAATAGTAATAACCCAGGCGCGGATTTAGAGGGGTGTGTCGGGGGTGTTCCCCCACCCACCCCCCGTTTTGAGGCACCCACGATTTTTTTTGCCACAATAAATCGCTGAAATGGGTTTCTCCTAGTACCGGTAATTTTATAACTAGAATGTTTTGGCTTAAACAATATATTCCAAGGATAAAAATAACAACAAACTCTTGAAATTAAGGACACAAAATTGGCCTCAGATATCACCAGATTGCAGGAAATGAGTTCTAATTTTTAAAAAAATTCCAGGGGGAGGCCCCCCCACCCCCCCCGCTCCATTTCCAGCTCCTCAGCCTACGACCTCGGCCACACCCCCCTTTTCAAAAAAGCTAGAGCCACCCCTGATAGCTTGAGCTCTTTCGTGACTTTACAGAACAGTTTTGGTCCCAGTATTGAACCCTGGGGTACACCGCACAATATCTTTCAGCATGCTGAAGTATATTCACATATTGCTTTCTGTTAGTTAGATAGCTTTGAACCCAATTCAACACTAAAGCTCTGGTTCCATACCTTTCTAATTTTGTAATTAGGATGTTGTGATTCATTGTATCGAAAGCTCTGTCAAATCCATAAATACTGCAGCTGTGCACTTTCTGCAGTCTACAGCATTGGTAATTTCCTCAGTCATTTCGATCAATGCCATGGAAATTGAAATGTTAGCTCTGTATTGGCTGTCCGCGAGTAATTTATGCTTATTAAAGGGGACCTATTATGCTTTTCTGACCTATAAATGTTGTTACAATGTTGTATTCTCCTGTTAAACAATGCCAACGTGTCAGATAATTAAATTTGCACATTTGGAAGTGGGCCCTGAAAGCAGTTTTGGACGGCTCTGCACGCTGTGTTTTACTTTTTTTTTTAATACTGAGTTCCATTGACGTTAGTGCAATCTGGACTTCCTTATGTTGGCATGCCCAGCACCCCCGCTCTGCTTTGCTCTGTTCACGGTGTTAGCACGTTGAGCAATGGCTTCCAGGAGACAGAAGTGATTGGAGTCGCTGATTCCCGCCCAGCAAGAAAAAAATATGCTCATCTGTCAACAGCACTTCACACGGGACTGTTTTGTGAACATGGGCCAATACGAAGCTGGCCAAACTGTTGCTGACGCCTTTCCAACGTTACTTGGTTGTGTCGAAGAGTCAGAAGAGCAAGCTGTAAGTAACAATTTATCGGTGTCCTAACTGTTTATTTTGTGTAAGAAATCAGACAAAAGGGATTCGGCAGCTGTCCGGAAGTCCTCGGGAACGCTTGGGAGTGTGACCAATCACAGCGGAGTGGGCTCGACGGGAGGCGTACCTGGAGGAGGGCCGGGGGTGTAGTAAATTACACAGAACATTTGGACGGGAGGCAGGAAACCCTGCAGGAAGAGGTGCCGAGTCTGGAAGATCTAGAAAGCTTTCTGTGTGGGTTATTGTATGTAGGGTATAGTATTGGTATTAGTATTGGTCCAGATCCTTGCTGTCTTTGACAGCAAACAGTGGCCTCTGGTCCTCCATGTAACTTGCTGTCAATTTTGCACTCCAAGTGCCTTGGATCTTTCGCTGCTTCTACAAGTCACGTGCTTTCTTGGCAATTCCAGCGTGGCATTTGTCAGGTGCTCATTCATGTAGACGTTTGCTCCTTCCAGCGTGTGTCTTTGTTTGCGGTTTTGAATTTCCTGTTTGTGAACTTAACGATGAAGATGGGCGTTGTGCTGTTTCTGCCATAGAGTGGGATGCAAAAATCAATGGTGTGGATGTCTACGTCCGCCTTCTGTGAATGTAGAAAAGTTAGGCCTTGTTGCTCACTTGAAGCGACATCCATTTTGTCTGGTTCTTCCTTGTTCGCGACTGCCCTGGCATATGACCTGGGTTTAATCCCAAGCCCCATCACGATCACATCGCTCATTCTTGCATTTTGCTCCACGTCGTCAATTGTGTTCAATAGCTCAGTGATTTTTTTTCCTTTCCTTCCTTATCTTCTTTCAGAGTGGCGCTCAAGACAGCATTGTTTTCCTGAAGTACCTTAATTTGGTTGCGCTGCTCAATATTTTCCTCCCTCAGGTATTGAACCTCCTGCAGTATTTGATCAATCGTCTGCACCACAATTTGCAGGATTTCTACTTTCATGCGTTCTATGAATTTCTGTTCGAGGTTTTGACTCAGATTCGCCATTTTCTCTTCTAGCCCAGCCGCATGTGTGGACATGTCCTGCCTCCTGGGTGATTCCATGTTGGTAAACCACTCATCTGATGCTGGTGGTTTTCCCAGGGCCTTTCCGGGGTACTTCAACCCAAACTCTCCCAAATCAGCATTTCTTTTCTCCTAATAACACATCTCCATAATGACAATAATGGCAACATTTTGGACCCTAACTTAATGTGGACACGTCTAAAGCTGAGTGATGATTGGACGCTCAGGCAGGAAGTGACATTTGTGCACAAGAGAAAAGATAAGGAAGTTTATGCCTTGAAATGGCTGCATCCATATATGGTCAATATGCATATGACTCAGATTTAATTAGAAGACAAGATTTTATTCTGTCATCGAGCAACAAAGATGACGGAAGCGCAAGAGGCGTGGTCTCAGAGGTTATTGTCACACCACTCTTTTAAACCCTGGGAGCAGGACTCCGCCTGCCGGGCGTTCGCGCTACTGACATCCTTCACCCAGCCAGCGAACGTGGCAGTGTCCCTCCTCATCTGAAGAAACTGACCCAGCAGCCCAGATGCCTTAATGCAACACACACGTCAGTAAAACACACAGAGTTTAGTGTGGGACGTTCAGGTATCATGGGAGAAGCGGACCTCATGGAAGCCTTGCCTGCTCAGTCTGACGCCCAAAACTGGACCGATACCAGGGACGGCGGTGACGGGCTGGCCGTGCATCGAGGACTTGACGAAGTCTTTGTGCTTCTGCGTTGTGGACGGCATTCCTTGTGTTCCCGCCTCTTTACAAACCATTCGCTAGTAAAAAAAAATAAAAAATAAAAAAGTTTAAAGTTTGACGCTTAATTTACGAAGTTTAGCTCACTGAACTGTACACGAAGTCGTGATGGATGGAGTGTAGGCAAGATAAACTTTAGAAACCATTCGCCAGTTAAAAAGAAAAAAGGTTGAACAGCTTGACGTTTAATTTACGAAATTTAGCTCACTGAACTGTACACGAAGTCATGATGGATTGAGTGTAGACAAGATAAATGCGTTTTAAAGCGTCCTAACTTTTTTCACTCACCTGAAAGCGGAGCGAAGAGCAGAGCCCAACCCAATTTTCAAACCGAAAGTGATTTACGCTGAAGCCCGGATGTACAGTCAATGGCACATGGGGCGTTCACGTGACAACACGAGAGCAAAGATATAATTGCTACAATATTCAGTAAAACTCATATAAATATATAGTTATGGTGAAGTTATTCTGGTAGTCTGTGTAAGCAATTTGTTTCTATCGTATTAGCATGTTAATTTCTGTGTGTCAATTTCATTGAACATGATGCAGTGACTGCAAAATGACACAAGGTGGCAGTGCCGTACCGTGTCCAAATTGTGTAAGGCTGCTAAAAAAAAAAAAAGCTGAGACTTACGACAGGATGTGAAAGTTAAAACAAGAAATGTTTAATTTATATTCAAGTTGTAACAGTCTAACACAGGCAAACATTAACGGAAGAAAATAATAAAGCAAGTTAAAAGATGCTAAAAAAAGGGATTCTTGACTCGGTGGGCGTCGCAGGAGTGCCAACGCAAGCAACATTGTGCGCGTGCGGTCACTGTGCGTTGGGATGAGCTCTGCCGAGGAAATCGCTGAAACACACACACAAAAGACATGAAAAGTCAAACAAGAAGTGAGTGAGGTACGGCCCAGGTGGGGGGTTCTACCTGAGGATGCGAGGCAGCTGGGGGCTCCTGTAGATGAACTTGTGCTTATAGGCCAGCGACGAGGAGAACGGAACAAACTGGACCTTGTGACCGCTCAGGCTCTTGGAGCTGGCCGCCATATTATAAAGCTGCGCAACAACCACCTAACATGTGACCTGCTCTCATCCATTCGGCTGTCAGTGACACCCCACCAGACCCTCCTACCTTCTTGCCCAGGTGGAACGGAACCACGGCGTCGTCCTCAGCGTGCAGGATCAACACGGGACAAGAGATGTGATTGACACTGCACACAAACATACACAGCGGCACTTCCTCTCGCGTCCACTCCCACTGAGCCTACGACATCCTAGAAGGTCAAAGGTAACTTACTTGTCATCGCTGGCGAAGCGGATGTTGTTGGCGCTGATGGTGTCCAGAAAGAACCAATCAAAGCCAGGCAGGTGTCTGTACACCTAAAAGAACAACACTGATGGTTAGGGATGCACGATATTTATCGGACCGATATCAGGGAATTGTGACGTCATACCGATAAATCTGATAACATTAAAAAAAAAGCTCAGATAACCCATATGTAGGAGCCAAATATTTGTCTGTATGTCCTGTGGGTGTGGCTTACTCACGTACATAAAGCAAAGGGGTAACCGATAGTCGTGTGCTGACCTGGAAGTGCTTACAAGTTTTGACCGATGTAAGCAGAACGGTGTGGGAAAATGTTGTGCTAACCGAGAAACTTGTGTAATGTTATGGGACATTGTGCATATGCATCGTGGTGGTGAAAAATAAAAGGGTGATGTTGCATTGAAAATAACCCTTGGATTGATTTTCTGTAAATTAGCAGCTACGGCAGCACACCATACGATCGGGCTACTATACCACAATTAAAAAAAACGCTCAAATGAGGCGAGATTACCCATACTGTGTGGGTGAGCAAGCACTCATGTTTTCGCCTGCCTGTGACGTTAACGGGCTGAGCTGAGCTCACTTGTAAACAAACATTCACTTTTAGAGGAAGGACGTTGTACCAAGTGCTCTGCGATTGGGGGGAAAAAAAAACAGACAGCACACAAAACACCTTATCAGCCACATGAAACACCAGAACCGCGGCGTTTGAAAAGTGCAAAAGGTTAGCCAGAGACTTCCGTGGCGTCACACCAGCTGCTCAGAGTGTGTGCCCAAATACAGTGCCCTTTGCGGGGCCACAGCAGGTGGCTCCCTCCGCTTTATACTCTGGTTCTCCTGATAGTAGTGATGTGGTAGTAGTGATGTCATGATATTTGATTAGGACAAATCAATAGGTACACTTGGTCAAATCCTAATTTGTTTGAGTTCTTATCTCCAGATGTGCACAAACTACAGTTAAATCTAAATTTAAAAAGTAGACATATCAGTACCATATTGGTCTTGAGAAGCAGAAAGTTATCACTAACGGTTTGAAAAAAAAAAAAGATATAGTGCATCTCTACTGATGGTCATGTGACTTCATGCCATCAACAGATGAGAGCGTTACCATGGAGAAGGGGTGACAGCGGGCCTCCTCTTGGATGTTCGTGAATGGGCTCTCCAGGATCAATGCGTCAGGAGGACTTCCTGGAAGAAGATGGTCTTGTTAAGTGTGCCGTGACCACATGACTATGTGTGTGTGTGTTTACCTCTGTCACACAGCCATCTAACAAGGTTGGTGGCCACCCTACCAAAAAAAAGCAGTCACACAAAGTGGCCGGCGCCCCAGACAGCATGTTGCGTTCACGTTTGCTAGTTACCCGGTGCCCAGTGAGTGTCCCCAAATGTATAGTGGCCCTTTGTTCCGCCTCGCTTTCAGCCAATCATACATGAAGAGAGCGTCTGATGTCATCCCGACTTCTGAGGGCGACCCGTCTGAATCCCCCCAGCCTACACACACACACACACACACACACACACGGTCAGTATGAGGATCTAGACGCGTTGGTCAAGTGTCTGTCTCACCCCGGTAATCGAACGTCACCACGTGGTAGCCTAATGAACTAAGGACCTGAAAGAAGACAGGTGGTGTGATTCAGGTATGCTGCTGCCCCCTGCTGGGTCACCTGTCACCTCGTGAGGAGGTGAAAGATCAGGCGTTACCTTGTACAGCTGAACTCTGTGGTCGCCTGCTCTGCACACACACACACACACACACACACACAGTCATGAAAACAAGATGGCCTACAGTTGTGTATGTGTGTGCGTGTGAGAGCTAGTCACCTGGTCCCTGCGTTTCCATGAAGATAGAGGATGGCTGGGTGGGTGGAGCCAAGCGTGGAGTCAAACCATTCTCCCGGTTTGTCCTCAGCATCTCGCCACATCTCAGCAGGAACTGTGTGCCTGACACACACGCGCACGCGCACACACACACACACACACACACACACACACACACACACACACACACAGTGTTACTCTGAATACTGGGTGTCCCTCAAGTCTGGACACATAGGATCCAAAAAGGCAGATATTAAACAATTACTTACAAATACATATAATATGTAAAATATATATTTTGTTTGTTTTCTTACATGTTTTATTTGTGAAGTTGAACATTTGTGTTTTATAATGTATTTATATTTAATGTGAATATTAAATATACAGTCGTCCCTCACTATCACGTTTTTTCAGAAATTAATAAATAAATGGCTGTTTCGCGGTAGACTATGGTCTATTATTAGTCAAAACATTGAAATACAAGTGATATGTAGTATTCTGGCCACTAGGTGGCAGTAATGACACAAAACATCGATGAACCGTTACCTTACATTACATCAGGGGGGGTTCGTACATTATAGCGATCTAATTTATCTGATTTATTATGCAATGTGTAGAACAAAGACATGAATAACATAAAATTAAAAGCACAAAATGAATGCCGACCCACCATCCACCAGTTCAAGTTCCAGCCAAGTTTTTCCAGAGAGATTATTACATCGCTGTTTGACGTGTGTGGTAAAAGGCAGTGCGCTAGCATGAATTAACTTGAGACAAATGTGCACATTAGCACTCAATAAGTCATCAAAACTTACCTTTATGCATTCCTACATAGTATCAGCATTTGACACCAAATATGAGGTTAAAGACAAATGGTAAAAATACAGTAGTAGTCTACTATATTAAGAAAGTCAAACAGATTTTCTATGCTCCAACTCCAAAAATATTCCATTTATTAACATTGAATGCTATATTGCGGGAATTCATTTAACGTGGTCGGGTCAGGAACCAATTAACCGCTATAAACGAGGGACGTCCTGTATGTATATTCAATGTCCAGACTTGAGAGCCACACTGTCCATTCAGAATGTGTTCCATCTTGTAGTGACATGATGACTAACCACACTCCGATCTTGAGTCCTCCTTCAGGCTCCAGGTAGAAGTTGTGTGTGTGATTGAGTCCCACATCTGAAGGTCGCTTCAGGTCCACAAAAAAGGGAATCTTCACTGGGGGGGGGGGTGTTGCATTTTCAGCACCATGACAACACTAAACACTCATCATCATGGCAGTCATGTGACTCACCAAAGTTGAGGAAAATGAGTTTGGCCTGGATGGACGGACAGAGCTTGACGATGAAGGGGATGCAGACGTAGACCACCAGCAGCCACGACGCCATCCTCCTCATCTTGGACATCACACCCATCCTAACGCAGCAAAGACATGAACGTCACGGAATGAAAGCCGCCACACATCAATGTCACTAGAAGACAGCCATCACATGATTCACAAAGAGGAAGTATCTTGTCAGGCGGCAGCTTAGTGGCGTCACTGACACCCAGCTGACTAGAATAGAACAGATTAGACCTCAAAGAGGACTTGATAGTGGGCTTGTCGCAGTCCTGGAACACCAAGCCAGTCCAGTCTGGATGACCTGCTGATGTCAGCACTTTCAAACAGGAAGTGACACAAGGAGAAGGCACAGCAGGTCCAACCAGTCAGACTACAAAGTTGAAATAGGTCCAGGCGCAGCTCTTATTAAAATTGAAAACAGAGTCAGCTCTGATTGCTTTTATTCTGAGCTATGACCTTGACGTCATAATGTGATTTTTTTTCGAGCAAAAATAAAGACTACAACATCACGTGATGGAATCAAAGCGTCTGACCTCCCGAAAGGCTTCATGCTGTGCTGCTGATCAGGCCCACCCAGCCCATCAGCTCCTTCAGAGCCTGCCTGCCTCACATCCGCCTCGCTGTCCTCTACTGGGCTCTCTTGCTCGTGGTCTACAGTCGTCGACGGTTTCCGCTTCCGCATCGCTTAAAGACCACCATCAAACGTCTCCGAGTGGAAAGCGGCCGGCGAGGTGGCGCTGTGGACTGGTCGACGCCGGCTGACGGAGCTTCATAAAGCCGGGGGAGCGTGCTGCTGAGTCCCCACTGAGGACCGCAGAGAGCGTCTGATTAGCAGCCAATCAGAGCCCAAGCTACAGACATGTGACCGCACCGTGCTGCATCCAAGGTCCCGAGAGAGCGTCAGAGTAACCACAATCACAACACAATTACCAAGTAAACGATGCCTTCAGGAACACCTTGTTCATTTCACAATCAAAAGATGAAAACGAAAAAACAGAAACATTTTACGAACTAAATAAGCAGAAAATATTTGCTTTACAACTATCACAAAGAAATTACTTATTCATGCTGCCAGTATCTTTCCATTGAAAGTGATACTATGTTCTCATGTTTCGGTGTAAGATGCACCGGAGCTAATCATTACAACACATGAGCTGTGTAAAATAACACAACAACACAACAACTCTTGTTAATGATGTTACACAGTAGTGGGTGTATTTGGTACCCGGGCCTTCAGTGGGCTGGCCAGAATTGTTTTTGCCAGACCCCGTGAAAGCCAGTATCAACAAACAGTATAATAAACATGGACCATAGCAGGTTTTCGAACGACGGCCATCCGGGTAGAGTGAGCGATCATTAGCGACGTAGGTGCTTGCAGTGAGGAGAACTCCAACATAATAAGTAAGATTGCCACAACTCTATTGATAATAGAAGTCCCCGTATGATTTACATGACTGTTAGTAACTCAGGGTCAGTGACTAAACTGTGATTGGTGGTACATCTGTGCGTGTACAGTTGGCTCACAGCCAAAGGTGAAATATATGGCTAAAAAAACAGCCCCATTGCTAATAGATGTGATAAATGTGTGTATATGACAGGGGCCAACACTCCTGATTTTGAAGGCCCTGGGCAGATTACTTTGATATGGCAACACAAACACACAGAAGCTGAAATGTGATTGGACAAAAAAATCAAAGATACACATGCACCAATGGAAGCAGTGCAGCTAAGAAACGTGCAAGGAAATGAAGATAATAGACTGTTGGGAATAAATATAATTGAATAGAACAAATACTACAATTTGAAATGTAGGTCGGTGCTTCTGGTAATGGTTAGGCCAGCACAAAAGCCCTAACTGGCCCTGACTGCACACCACTAATGTATATACCGTGCTTTTAATAGAAACAAAAAGTACTGACTGCACAGCCTGTATGCTATGTTATGTTATATCAAAATATTAATTTAGTCCACCATTTCTTTGTTTTGCTACAAATGTTAATCATGGTTTGTAAAACTACTTAAATACTGTACTTTACACTGACACATTTAAATACTGTATTTTGTAGTTGTTCGGTTGCCATGGCGTGAAGTTAGCTTCACGAGAAGCTTCCGGCAAATTAACTGTTCGCATTGCTAGCACTGTTAGAAGTCAGGCTCAGCTCTTAATGAACGAATAATTCATTACGTTTGTCGAGTACGAGTAAGACTTTGGTCCCGTCATTTATCAACGCTCAACATTGCACAACTTTGACATTTTAACACTTATCCAATTAAAAAATAAATAAATTGCAGCAACAACTTTCGTTTTTGATGACATTAGATCATTAAATATTTAAATCTGCGGTATCACGTTGTGACCACTAGATGGCAGTGTTTTTCGTGTGACGTGATTTTATAATAACATAAGTGTTTTAATGCAGTTGATTGATGCCTCAGGGTGTTTATTCCTCCAGCAAATATTGTAATATAGAAGACTAACAGGCTCAGTACTCACGCAAGGACTCCTATGACATTTGCATCTGCTAACATTAATTATTAATATTTCATATTGCATTTTATTTACTAAATGCTCGCGTGAGCATATCTAGCGTATTGCTGCCTCACTGTCTCACTTATAGATGGATAATATCATCAGGGAATGCTCTTTTTAAAAAATGTTCCCATGTCCCATCGGGAACCTCGTAGGTTCTAAACAAATGGAGACGCCATCTCCGAATTAGTTAAACTGTGAAACAGTGGCACTTTCATAGCTGATTTTAAGCTTAAAGCCTGATCATAACCTGCTCCCGACCAGGCGGTTTAGCTAGTTACCATGGCGATACAGCTGTTTGAAAATAGAGCTACCTTCGCTGTACACGCGAGTCCGACCTTTCCACTCAACACAGCTCGCTAACCCGCTTCGCAGAATACCCCTTAAGTTTGTCCTAAAGCGAGCGCCGTAATGTTATTAGAAATGCATCAAAACCTATTCCAACTACACATGTTAAAAATAGAAATAAGATTTTGCTGGGTGCCTGCACATGTAAGGGTGGAGGGGAATGAGGTGGCAGATAAAATGGCTAAAATGGGAATTAGAAGGAATGAAATTCTAAATATACCTGCTGGTAAAGGCGAAGTAAAGGCAATAATCAAAAAACAAATGATGGAGAAATGGCAATATAGGTGGGACGAGGGTAGTAGCGGGATAAAGTATTATGAAGTACAAAGATCTATCAGTGCACAAGGGGTGAAGAGAAAAAACAGAAAAGAGGAAATAGTGTTAACAGGGATTAGGCTCAATCACACCGGGTTAAATGACAAGATGTTTTTTATAGGGAAATGTAAATCAAAAGTATGTATGGAGTGCAAAAGTATAGAGGACGTAGAACACATATTACTACACTGCAAGAGATATAGGGAAGAACGTGTAGCGTTAAGGAAAAGAATTAAGAAGATAGGAAGGGAATGGAGCATTGAGGGTATTTTAGGAACAGGTGGGGAGGGGGTAAGAGATATACAGAGGGGAGTGAATATTTGAAGGACACAGGATTATGTAATAGAATATAGATAATTATTTGAATATTTTATTATAAGTATTATTATTAGGATTATTATTCGTAGTAGTATAAGTAGTCTCCTCATTATCTAAGATAGCATAAAGTAAGATACTGTATATGGTCCATGTTACATACTCCGGTACAGTAGGTGGCGGTATGCACCTTTTATAGTCATGGTTGCAACCCGCCATTAAACTAAAAGAAGAAGAAGAAGAAGATGAAGAAGAAGCAGCAGCAGCGCCGTAATGTCACGTGACCACAACACAGGAAGTTGCCCTTGGCGCCAAAAATAAGTGTCGTCTTCTGTTTGCTCCTGAGTTTATTTGTTCTAATTTTTGGACCTCTGTTTGTTTGTTAGTGATGTTCTGTGAGAAAGCCGTCGAGTTGATCCGAGAACTTCAGCGGATGAATGACGGACAACTTCC
Organism: Dunckerocampus dactyliophorus; assembly: GCF_027744805.1. NCBI lineage: Eukaryota > Metazoa > Chordata > Actinopteri > Syngnathiformes > Syngnathidae > Dunckerocampus > Dunckerocampus dactyliophorus. Next base: position 24,212,932 of record NC_072832.1, on the reverse strand, counting down.
TGCATTTAATGTGAGTAACAAAAGTCTTTTGAAGGTTGTGACGATCGTCGGTATAGTTTTGAAGGACACAATTCTGTATTTTAAAGGACGAATGTTATTGTTGCCAACTACAATCCTAAATGTTAATAAAAGCTCATAGGATTAATTGATTCCAGACCCGACCACGATGCGTAAATTTAGTGGAATCCAATAAATGGAATGTTTTCGTTGTTAGACCATAGAAAACCTGTTTATGGCCTTCTAAATACGATTTTTACCATTATTACAGTCCTTTCTGCATGAAATCACCCCGATAGTCACATTTACACTCATAGTACCCAATATAATAGATATAATTAGAGAAAATAAGACGCGTACTCGTGTGTGTTTCAATAAATGTCTCCCGGACGCGTGGACAGGAAGTGACGTTGGGGATTCGGAGTTGAGATTTAGCTGGAGTATGGACACAATAGAAGCCCGTGTTATTATAATAATAATAGTTATTATTGTTATTGTTATTATTATTATTGTGCATCTTGTGAGATAAATAATTAGAAAATAAAAGCCTTTCTTTGGCGTTCAAGTCTGCTGCGTGTTACTAGTGACACCTAGTGGCCAGTGGAGACTACAGTTCATTTACAGTCTTATATTGCCTGAAACTGTATATTTCAGATCATTTAGAACATTTTTATGCTTAACATGCTTAATTTAGGCCGAGGAAATGTAACATTTGCTTAAATATGCATTTTTATAGTATTAATTCCTCTGAAAGATGAATGTTTGACTTTTCACTCGGTAAAATGGCTTTTTTTTGTCCATTTAGTGTAATTTTTTTTTTTAGTTTTTTACTTTAAATCTATATTTACATATTCATATTGTCCATAGGTATGAATGTGAGTGTGAATGGTTGTTTGTCTATATGTGCCCTGCCATTGGCTGCCGACCAGTCCAGGGTGTACCCCGCCTGTCGCCTGAAGTCAGCTGGGATAGGCTCCAGCATGCCCCCACGACCCTAAAAAGAGAAGCGGTATAGAAAATGGATGGTCTTAAACTTTTGATCAGCTGATAAACAGCCTCTTTCAGTTTGTTTTTCAAAATGCTTTTTGTCTCACTCCCATTCTTGTTTTCGCATATTGTAGCTCTACTTAATACCTCATTAAGATCCAAATGTGCAAAATGAAAATTCCAACTATTTTTCAACTGGTCTTAAGATTTTGATCAAGAATTGTATTCGTATTTGTTATTCAGTACTTCACCATTTTTAAATCAGACACTTGTTAGTTTTACGGAAAAGCTACTTTTTGTCAAATCCAATTAAAAATTGTATTAATCAATAATTATTTATGAACAATTATTACTCAAAATATACAAGAGATGTATACTAAAGTTTGGGCTTTGCACCTTGACTTTTTTTCAGTGTAATTTTGTTGGTAAACAATACAAAGTGAAAATGGTATAAAATGATTAAATGTGTCATATCTATGGGAGACAATACATGAATATAGTTTCACAGTTCCAGGTGGCCCTCTGTGGGTAACCATAATGGCAATGAGGCCCACATTGAAAACGAGTTTGACGCCTCTGCTGTGCCACCTGATTGTGAACCCAGTATATTGTTGGATTGACATGAAAGTATGCGACGTAAAATGAGGAAAACGATTTTGTGCAGGAGGACGGCATCCGCCAGGTGCTGCAAGAGATGGAGGCTCTGTACGACCACAACCAGAGCGACGTGTACGTCCTCCTCACTTCGACCGGCCAAAAAATTGCAGAGTTTGATTGATCAGCTGATGTTTGTCTCCTAGGAACGAGACCAAAAGTGACCACCGAACCGATTTGATTCCCTCCATCAGGTTACGTCACTGCTGCCTGCTACGGAACCAGCGCTGCGTCACAGCCTACCTGTAAGCAACATGCATGCACTCCCCTGCGTGCATGCCCTCAGGTCACGCGATGCCACTTTCTGCTCAGGTACGACCGCCTGTTGAGGATCCGGGCCCTGCGTTGGGAGTACGGCAGCGTGCTTCCCGCCAACGTGCGCTTCCACATGAGTGCCGAGGAGGTGAGTGTGACTTCCTGTGTGAACATTTGCCGTCACTGTTCTTCAGCGTCACATCGGCTGTGTGCAGCTGCAGTGGTTCACGTGCTACAAGAAGTCTCTGGCAGCCTTCATGCGCTCTCTGGGAGGCGGTGGCGGGCTGGACATCACTCAGGATATGAAGCCTCCGAAGAGTCTATACATCGAGGTGAGCTGCACGTCCTACTTTGTTGTTTTCGAAATGAAGGTGGCAATATTCACAGTCATTAATCGAGGTGAACAGTAACTACTTTCATGTAGGTGAGGTGTCTGAAGGACCACGGCGAGCTGGAGATTGACGATGGGACCGTGATCCTCCTAAAGAAGAACAGTCAGGTCAGCTCTTCTTCAAAGACTCTTGTAGCTTCTGCAACAGGAAGTCACATTGCACGGTTCTGTCCACAGCACTTCCTCCCGCGGTGGAAATGCGAGCACCTGATTCGGCAAGGCGTCCTGGAGCACGTTGTGTCCTGAAGACTCCCCCACCCCCCACCTCTTTCTTTTTTTTTTTTTTAATGAAAGAATGCTAAGAGTGACGTGAATAAATAAATGTTTGTACTACGGAGCAAGTTAGCTTAGCATTAGCATTGGCATTGGCAAACAGCATAGACTGCTAAAAAGATAATTTAATGGTGCATAATTACGTGACACTTTGGTCGACCAGGTGAGCATCAGAGCACTAGGAGGTGTCACTCTGACTATCACATGAGGACCCAAACAGACCAGTCTCATTTTGACATTAACACATAAAATGTAAAGTTAATATAACACTGTTTCTGGAAGATGACATGTTCTGCATCAGCTACGTGGCGAGGGACGCTGGCACGATCTCCCTCAGCAGTTTGTTGAGGGCGCTGACCTTCTCCTCCAGCTGGAAGTTCTTCTTCTCTGCGTTTTTCTGATGCTGCTCGGTGACTTGCAGCGCCTTCATGAGCTGCGAGTTCTCCACGTACAGATCCTTCAGCATCACGCTGGACTTGACATTCTTGGCCATCTGTTCATGAGAGCGCACGGACGCGTTAGAAGTTCCAGGAGCTGCAAAGAGGACCTGCAAGAAGACTGACCTGCTCTTTTAGCTGCTGGACTTTCTCCTGCAGGACCGTGCGCACGCCCTTCAGTTTGCTCTCTAGCTCCTCCGTCCTGAGCTGCAGGGCCACCATCGCCTTCTCGTACTGCTCCTGAAGGCAACACACACAAGCAGCAGTGGTCTTAAACAAGGATGTTAGCACTAGCCTGTTAGCATGTTGTTAAGCCAGCTACCTGCTTCAGGCTGACATGGGAGGAGCTGTGCTCTACTTGAAGCTTAAGCTCCTCCTCCAGCTGACGACTCCGCCTCTGCTCTTCCTGCAGCTGAGCCAGCAGCTGCTCCGCCCGCTCCCGATGCCACACCCCCTCCTGTTGCTGCTGCACTAGAGTAAGTGCAGCATCTGCCTGCATGGAGACAGAGTCAGATGCTGTGGACCATGTGACCCTGATGATGATGCTAAAGACGTGACCTCACCTGACCCTCAGCCTGCATCTTGGCCAGACTCATCTGCTTCAGTTGGCTCTTCAGGCTCTGCTGGTCCTGGATCAGCTGCTGGACAGTCTGCTGACCACGTGACCAAGATTATGAAGACGACCACACACACAGTAGACTTTCTGGTCCAACCTGCTGCTGGAGGTGCTGCCTCTGCTTCTCCTGCTCCTCCTCCATCATTAGCTTCCTGGCGCCGGCCTCCACCTCCTCGGTCTGCTCGTGGCCATCACAGAGGAGACAACGGAGTCAGGGGGCGTCACATCTTACTGGACCGCAACAACCAATCACAGCACACTACTCACCTTCCTTTGAGCATCTTGCAGCTTCCTGCGCAGGGCGGAGACTTCCTGGGCGTGGCCAAGGTTCTCCTGAGTGATGGCATGGAGTTGAGAGCGAAGGCGCTCTGCCTCCTGCTGCAAGGAGAGCACCTCCTTCTGGAGCTTCTCCACCTTTAACAGGAAGGAAACATTGAGCGAACGTGGCAACACGCACATGCAACATGCTCTCACCACCTTCATGCTAAGCTCCGCTTCCATCTTCTGCTGCCTGTCGGCTGCCACGCTAAGCTCCGCCTCCAGCTGCGACAGCTGAGATCCCAAAGGTTGGGAGAAGTTGGAACACGTTTTGTCATGTGACTTCATCTGCCATGCTCACACCAAGCTGTGATGTCACAGGCTCCTCCTACCTTGCGCCTGCAGGAGGTAAGCTCCTCCTCCAGCTGTAGTCTCTCCTGCCTCCATGCCGCCTGCTGCTGCTCCGCCTCTTCTTGCACGTGCCGCAGCTGAGCGCAAAGGGAACGCCGAGTCATTCATTCATCTCAAACCTTCATTTTGAAATATCCTTCTCACTGTGGCTTCGCCCTCTTCCTGTTGCCTGGAGACGGCGTCGAGGCGCTCCTGCAGCGCCCGGAGCGACTCCTGCTCGGCACGAAGACGCGCGCTCAGCTCGCCATTGTCGGTGCTCAGCTGTAAGTTCCTGCTGCTCAGACTTAGGACTTCTTGTCGGTAGCCCGAGTTCTGCCACCATCACATGTCAGGGGTCAGACATTCAGGCCATCTGGAGTGCTGCCGTTGATGTTCTCACCTCCTCCTGCAGCCGCGCTTCCTCCTGCCTGCTCCTCTCGTCTTTGTGCTGCATCTCCTCCAACTTGGACCTGAGAACCACATGGTCAGGCTGGGGGGGTCAGAGGTCATGTGAAGGTGACACTCACCTCTTGCTGGCGACGTCGTCCTCCAGCTTCTCAACTTCCTGCTGCAGGACGCTCACGCGCTCATGCAGGGCGCTGTTATCCGAGACGACTTCTTCCAGCCGCGTCCTGCCGACACACACACACACACACGTCATTTCCGCCAAACAAGGTGTGTGCGCGCTCAATGGAAGATAGCGGAAAACAAGATGGCGGCCATGCGAGGTCATTGGGTTAGTGATGGCATTAGAATCGGTCCACCAGCAGCTTCTACCTGCGTGATCACATGATCGTGGCGGTTAGTCATCGGAGCATTTCGACGGCCGGTGGAGGGTTAGACATGGACCTTGGAGCTGCGGTCTCATGCTCCACAAACCTTTGTGAGCTGTCCGGGTCCATCACCTGCTCCAGGACCAGGACCAAGTGCTCCATCTCAGTCAGCTGCTGTCTCATCTTCTTCTTGTCGCACTCAAACGCATCCTGGGCCTTCCTCAACTGGTTCTGGGAGTCCATCACAGCCAGCTGCAGTTGCAGGTTCTGGCCTCTGACCAGGACCAGCTCCCCGGTCTTTGACTCCAGTTGCTCACTCAGCTGCTCGACAGCTTGGTTCGCCTCACTGGCGCTGGAGTTGAGATCTTCTTGCCCGTCTGGGAGCAGATCAGACTGGACCCTGGAACTGAGACTTTGCAGAGCGGACATCTCCTCCTCCATCTCTACAATCTGAGTGGAGAGCTGCTCGGCCATGCGGCTGTAGCTCTGCTTCTCCTGGCTCAAACTGACCACCTCTTCCTGAAGCTGCAGAACTTTGCTCTGTTGCTGCTTCAGAGCTTCCTGCAGATCGTTCGCCTCCATGGCCTGCTCCGTCAGGTCTCGGATCAACCTGGAGTGGTCAGTCTTCACAGAGTCGACCACAACCTCCTGCTGGAGGACACTGTTAACCACAGCGACCGCTGAAGCTGCCTGAAGCTCCTCAGCCTCCAGGCGGGAGATGTTCTCCTCCAGCTCACGGCACCTCTGGCCACAAGCCCTGAGCTCCTCCTCCAACTGACCACAGCGACCTTTGAACTTGCCCATGCTGTCCTCCGATTGGCTGAGCTGAAGCCTGCAGGTCTGCACCTCCCCCTGCAGACTGCAGACCTGCTCCCTCAGGAGACACTCCTCGGATCCCTTCTGGATCTTCTGCCGCTGGCGCTCCAGGTGGAGCTGGTGGAGGAGCCGACGCTGACCCTCGGCGTGATGCAGCTTCACTTGAGAGAGCTGAAGCTGCGCCTCCTCCCTGCTTGCAACGCCACACTTCCTGTTACGCATGACTTAAGCACTAAAAGCACATCTTCTGGACAGGAAGGAACACATGCTTGTGTGTTTATATTCTGCTCTTACAAGGTGCTCATGTCTGAGATGTTTTTTTTTGTTTGTTTGTTCGTTTTTGTTTGTTCGACCTGTGATATCGGCACTACAACAATGACATCATCACCCACCTGACCCGCGAAACTTCCTGGTCCATCTTCAGCTTTAGCTCTGCCTCCAGCTGGTCCTTCTCAGCACTTAGCTTCTGGACCAGATTTCCAATCTCTCTGGCAAAGTTTTGCTCCAAGTCGGCTCGCTCCCGTTGCACCCTGGGAAGAAAAGTCACTTCTGGGCTGTAAGCTGCACAAAAACAATGACGATGGCGACAGCTCCTCCTCCTCCTCACCTGCGCTCCTGCTCAGAAGACCATCCTCCATGTTGGATCTGGTTCTGCAGTTTGTCCAGCGCTTCCTTCAGCTGCCGGGCCTGCTGCTCCGCCTCAGTCTTCTGCTCCTCCAGCTCATTGATCTCCAGCTGGGACGTCACGGGACATGTCACATGACATGTCACATGCCAGTGGGCATGTGTGGCATTTACCTTAAAGGCCTGAGCGATGTCCTTGCGTTCCACCTCCATGCTCTGCCTTATTCTGTCCAGAGTGCGCTCATAGTAGTTGACCTGAGGAAGAGTGTTCAGGTAAGTCATCCTGTCTAGTAGTAGTAGTAGTAGTAGTGGTGGTGGTGGTGGCATTTTGGTACCTGTGTCTCCAGCTGGATGTTGAGTTGCTGCACCTCCTGGTTGTGTTTTTGCTTCAGCTGCTCCACAGCAAGTTCAGTGTGAATGCTGACGGCTGCCAAGCGAAAGGAGGACCATAGTCAGTGTGAGGCTTTAGCAAGCGTGAGGGTTTTTAGCAGACCTAAGACAGACGTGAACCATGTTGCCAGGCGCTCATTCAACCCGATTTTCACTCCATCACGTCATCGTTTAATGCTTGTACCTGGATGCTGAGGATGAAAGAAGGTTCGGACTGCTTGGTTCTGGAGGTCACATTCTGTTAGCTTAGAGTTTTATTGTGGGAATCAAGCAGATTCTGAGTTTCACAAACAGTGGCCTGTGAAGCTACAGACAGCAGGGAGTGCTCATCCTGCTGAAATGCGTTATTTTAGTCAATGCCTGTTAAGTTACAGACAACGGGGTGCTCATCCTTCTGGAATGCGTTATTTAGTCAATGTAGGCCTGGCACGATAACTAATTTTGCTGGACGATAACCGTCCTACAAATGATTGCCGATAAACAATATTACTGTCAGGACGAAGGCTCTGCTGCACTTCCAGCAGCATTTTTTTTTTTTTTACCCCCCAGTTGGGAGAGAGGTGCGCATGCAAGTTGGTTGTATTTCCCTTCTTCATCACCACTGCTTTCCTGCAATTGCAATGTTAATTATATGTAAAACCGAAATATTCCCACACCGGGGCTGTGGTATTCTGCTTAGAAACCATCGCTTTTGTAACTTCATTTGTATTTGCGTTTACTTGCTCGTTACTCCTCACAACGCTCACTTGCACCACTCTTGAGTTGACTCGCTAGCAGCCGCACCTCTCCCCACTGGGACAAATTGACTGAATGACTGACAGGAGGGTTCACTCATTCCGTTCATTCCACTATAGAACCAACATGCCTAGGTGTTGACACAGATGCACACAGTGGACCCTCTTGTCATCCAGCCTGTTTGGTAGAGTGAGTAGAGGAAAACGAACACACATGCACATGTCAATATATGGAGGCCGGCAAAATTACTGAGTTTGTTTTTATTTATCATGCAGTTAATTGATTTATTGATTATCGTGACTGGCCTAAGTCAATGAAACGTTCTTTCTGGTCAGTAGCCACGCTCAATGCGTGAAAGGAAGCCTCAATGTTCACACACTGAGGAGTTCTAAGAACTCACTTGTATCAGCTGGATCCATTTTGGACTGGTGCGGCGGAGACGATCGACGCTTCATCTCGGAATCATCTGGAGGGTGGGCGGGTAGAAAAAAAACAAAATGAAAACAAACATTCCCGATTAATGTTGTTCCTATGCCAACAACTGAGGCACTCACTGGCAGACATGATCAACTCTGATGTGTGTGTGTGCGCATCCTGTCCAACAGGCTCAGCAAGAATCTGGCATCCTTTGTTAGTTTGTTAGATTTAAAGCCAACCTTTCAAAGTGTGACACTGGTATGACCAGTATCACCAGTAATGGATGACAACACAAGCTGAGGGTCATGACCTGGCACCACCTGCTGTCAGGTCTGTTTACAGCATCGAGACGCTGAGGATGAAGCTAAACATGAAAAGGTGCGTGCAGGAGACAGGAAGTGACCTCACCAGAGTCTGGCTCGCTGACACAGTGCGGTTCGTTCCAGCTCAGCGTGGCAGCAGGTGTCTTGTGTGCGGTGGGGCGTCCGGACTTCCTGTCATTCCTTTGACATTTAAGCAGCTCCAGTTCGGAGTTCAGCTCGTCATTTTTGTCCTGCAGCTCCTAAGTGGGTCAGAACCATCTTTCAGTCGGCTCTTTGTATGATCTCATCATCATGGAAACATGACACGATACCTGGATGCGGCTGAAGTGTAAAAATAAAGAGGAAGTCTTACTCTGCATCGCTGCTCGTACTCTTTGATGAGTTCACACAGTCGCTCTTCAGGGTTCGGACCTGCGGCCGCGGTGTCCAAGCTCCCAAACTGTCAATGAAACCCAGAAGAGAGTGGCTGCCTGTTAACGTGCATGTTGGAATTAGAAGTCACCTTCATCATTGCCCAGCAGGAAGCTTCACATCAATCTTTCATCACTGACGAGCCACCTGACACCAGCACACGTTCGCCTGAGTGGCCGTCTTTGTCCACCAGATAGCGGCAGCTGTCCATGTTACCTGGAGTCCTTTCATATAGACAGTTACCACAAGTGAGATTACGCCGCCATCCTGGGGCCAATTCAGGCGCGCATCTTGCGTGCACAGTATGACAATGCATGTAAATTGCAATGTCTCTGCACAAAGGGACGCATGCAAAATGTCTGTTTTCTAATTATTTATAGATCTATATTTTCCAATGTGTAATATGGTATAATTTGACTGACTTGACTGCATGAATGAAAACATTGTTGAACTGTTATGGACATCATGCATGAATGCTTTGCCAACTGCTTATTAAATTAGCAAATTCAGTCTACATTAAAAAAATATGAATTCTGTTAAATATGGAACAGTTGCATTAACGTCAACGTTTGTTTTTAACTGTAAATGGAATAAAAAGCAGAATTTCACGATACATTCAATGCCAACAAATTTCAAAATGAATGCAGTTTTATAAGTTTGCTCGAGATCATGGATTACTTTATTTGCAACCAGAGGTGATTTACACAAGGATCATTCTTAACTCTAAGCATCCATGACTGCCTTATTTTTTCGTTTTTTTTTTTTATAGTATATTTTACGTTTAGGCTACTTTCTTATATCAAAACAATTAAGTAGAACACAATATTTAGGTAAACACACTCTCTCCAAAACGTGCCAAGCTCATCAAGAGATGCCTTAAACTTGGTAACATTGCCCCAGGTGGCTCCGTCAAGTTGTCAAAACATTGTGACATTAAAAAATTTAACATATACAGAGCCTACCTCGCACAGTTTTGAAGACGAGTTCGGCTTCCAGCCCAAACAGTTAATTTTATTTTCCCAAATTGCCCGTCTGTGGACATCTGAAGGGAATCTGTACAGCTTGAAACCCTTGCCATGTCTATTTGTACACCCAAATGCACAACAACCCGGCATTTTTGGGGAATAAACAAGAATACGGCCAAGAATACTGTAAAGAAAAGGCGAACGCAAACACGAATTTGGCCCCAAGATGGCTCCACGAGTCACGTGACCGTATTTTTTCGACTCGTCATGTCACAACTCTCTATATGGAGGGACTCTAGTGTTACCTTGTCGTGCAACAGCTGTTCCAAGTCTTTCTGCAGGCGCTCTGCTGAGCTTTCGACTTCGGTCAGTCTCCTCTTGACATCAGCAAGCTCCTCCTCCAGACGCCGGTTCTCCTAAAACACAAGAGCACGTCAAGTGAATTGTGCTGCTGGAAGGAGGGGCCCTGCGTCACGTGCACACGCACCTGTGTGGCAATGTCGAGCTCCTCCTGTAGCCCCGCCTCCTGCACCTTCAGCAGGCGCAGCTCTTCGCGCAGCATGCCGCGTTCTCGCTCCAGCTGCTGCAGCATGGCATCGCTCTCCTGCTCCGCCTGACTCCGCAGCACCGCCAGCCTGTCACGGAAGTCCTGCTCCAGGTCTCTGCCAATCATAGAGCAGCTCGTCAGTGCTACAATTCTCAGCAAAAAAAACAGTTGTGGATCACCTGATCCTGCTGTGGTTGAGCGTCTCCATGCTGGCATGGCGGTCGTCCACCTCCCGGACCAGCTGCAGGTTCCTGCGGTCGGCCAGGTCCAGGTCGACCTTTGCCTTGTCCCGCTCCTTGCACGCCTGCTCCGCTGCCCCCCTGCAAAACCGCCACAAAAACCACACCCATTGTCGTCCTCATTGTCAGTAGAAGGAGGCGTAGAGTAGAAGGCGTAAAAAAGTTCAGAGTAGATCCCTACTGCAGGTGCTGGATCTCATTCCTGTAGGAGATGAGCGCCGCCTGGTGGATGCCATTACCGCTGACCAGCAGCTCGTTATCCAGCGCCAACGTCAGCTCAGCCAGACTGAGACGCTCCTCAAGAGGGAAGTCCAGCGTCTGCAACCAGGACAAACACTTTTATGACCTTAGTCTAATGTTATCTTCATTTCTCAGTGAATACTCATACACGTTCAAAACAAAACTCAGAGCAAAGACCACGGATCTGACCTGCAGGATGTCCCGGCTGTTTCGGATGCCCTCCTCCGTCCAGAGGGCGACCACTCGCTCGGGGCTGGCGCATCCTGAGCCGTCGTCCAGCTGGCTGAGGACTCTGGGACCCAGCGTGGCCGTCAGCAGGGACGGCGAGGTGGAGCGTGGCGAGCGTTCCTCAAAGGCCGCCTGAGGCTGCATGTGGAGCACAGCACAGCGTCAGCGAAGGTGAGAGGCAAACTGGTAATGTTGCCCCGTTTAATCTGGATTAGTCAAACCGCGGGACACCACGTGGAAGATTAAGAACTTTGTCACATCAAACAGCAGGTCACCTGACCCGAGGGTGGACTACTTAGCTGAGTCGCATTTGTGTGGTGAAGAAACATGGCAGCTAAATGTCTCCATGACGCATGTCACCTGAGCGGAGAAAGAGTTCGTCCTCGCTGTCCTGGCCCATGTTAAAAAAGCGCAGCCCGCCATCGGACCATTCGTGCATGACACTGTGACATCTGTTCGAGCATGTTCACCTGCAGCACATGGCCAAACCCCGCCCACCTGATTGGCCAAGTGACTGACAGCTGCAGACAAGTCACCTGATTGGATGCTACCACATTTCCATCATCAGACTACATGGAAGTAGGGGGGCGATGGTGAGGTAGGAGAAGCTAGTTTTAATTGGTTCTTTTTTTAATTTATTGACTTTTTAGTCAAATGAGTGGCTCGTTTGGGGGGAAAAAAAGCCACTGAAAGCTGTCAGTCAAGTGTGTGACATAGTCATGCGTCTCACCATGCGGCGTAGAGGTGTCGAGCAGGACACAGGGCCGGAGCAGCACAGGATATTCCGGAACTCTCTGAGGCCGACTCCGTGCTCCAAATCCTGGGCCGCTGGCGCCAGCGGCTCATCCTGCCCTGAAGCCGCAGCACAAGATGACAGGTTAGCAGGCAAACAGCAGGTGGCGCTACTACTCAAGTAGCTATTCCTGCTGTGTGCCCACATTAGTGCATCTGTGGGAATTGCACTGTGTACCTTTAGACTGAAAGGATATCTGGGTGACATCCTTGGGACTTCCTGGCTCGCCATCAGACTTCAGGCTCTGCAGAGAAAACACATCAATCACGCCGTGTGCATCCGCCTGTTGGATAGACACTGGAATAACAGTGTGGATGCTTTGTGTCCCTGTCAGGACAAGTTTGCTTTTGACAAGAGGGTGCTCAGCCGCGTCACAGGGCTGCTCTGTGTGTGTGTGTGTGTGTGTGTGTTCGCGTGCGCGTCACGCCAAAGAGCTTAGCATTAAAAAAGCAGCAGCTGTGACATCTGTGGGAAAAAGATGCCCAGAGGCATTTAAACAAAAGTTATTTGCTGCAACAGTGCATTGACTGCAATTTATGCATGTGGGTGTGTGCATGACCTTGCATCCTAACACTCACGTGTATGTGAGAGAATTCATCAGACGTGACTACAAACAGTGCAACTGTTGGCAAGAAATGAAATAATAAGAAACAGCTCTCTCGTCAGGGTGGCGCCAGAGCACAGATGGCTCCTCGGTCTGACAATCAGGAAGGTATGTGTCCAGTCATCCCTCGTTTTAGCGGTTAATTGGTTCCAATTTCCGGGATACTCAATGTTAATAAATAAAATATTTTCGTAGTTGGAGCAAAGAAAACCTGTTTATGACTTTCTAAATACTGTTATGTTTTTAACATTATTAGAGCCCTGAAGACATGAAATAGCATTATATACAGTATAGTCACCTTTACACTCCTATTAGTCATTGTTTACACCACATTGCAACTCTTGCTGCAGGGACTCGACACGACCGCTAACTAGCAAGCTGGCGAGCTAACCAGTTAGCTTCGAATGATTTTTTTCTAAACTTTAGCAGCCAAAAACTTACCACTCCTATACGGGATGGTAGGAGACCATCTACTCTATCATGTCGGACATGCCATGGCTGACTTCATGCAAGTAATGTAATGTAGTAGTGTGCGGATCGATACTGAAATATCGGTACTTCTGATACCAGCTCTTCAGAAACGTTTGTTGAAAGGGTGACCTATTTTAACAGCCATGTGTGAACTGTGAATAAAGTTTGAATTTTTACTGTCGTTCTTAATAATTAATCATTTATTTTAATGGTTTTATTGTTTAACTTATTTTTTTTATTGTTTAAAATACAATTTTCACAGATTTTATATGATTTTGTCCTCAGTTTTTTCTGTTCTTGTATAATAGCTTGTTTATACCTCAATATACTTTAGGGCTTAAAATTAATTAATTAATTCTTAAATTATTAGTTTATTTAAATTATTAATTTATTTAAATACACTGCTTTTTAGGTGTACTTTAGGTGCTGCTTTTAAGTGTACACATTAGGCACATTTGGTGATTTGCACAAAGTATTGGATCAGTATCGCCGATACCAGCCTGAATTTTACTCAGTATAAGATTGGAAACAAAATCAGTGGTATCACACATTGCTAGTTAAGGTAATGTCTCAATGTTTTGTGTCATTACTGCCGCCTAGTGAGTAGAATACTACATATCACATGTATTTCAAAATGTGTTGACTAGTAATAGACCATAGTCTACCACCAAACAGCCATCATTTATTCATTAATTCATTTCTGAAAAAACGCGATACAGCGAGGGAGTGCTAATCCAACCGCGATATTGCGGGGGATGACTGTACTGTAGTCATTTATTCGGTGGCTGATGCACCACTGAGACCTTGGCTTCCACAACATTGCTAGCCTGAAAACAAAAGTGGGAAGACCCGCTCAGATGAAGAATCCTAGTGGATCTGATGTTGGACCACAAATCCAAGACAAAAAGATCAGAAGGGATCAACACCTTTGGCAGTGGATCCCAAAGAGATCAGCAGTGTCTCTAAAAGAAGAATAATGCAAAGAAAACACTGGAATGGAACAAGAGGAATAAAACAGCTGCAATGTACCGTCAGGATTTCAACAGAAAGCTGGAATGCAACAACGTAGAAGGAGGCAGGGAGACATCTTGGATCTGAACCAGCATCTGCCAGCAGTCACATTCCTCACGATCCCACTTCCTGAACAAAGCTCCACAACTCCCTACAACACCCCCAACCTCACCCTCCCTTCCCAGGTACTGTATTTCAATGCGGCATCAACATCTCAGCATGTATGTTTCCATACCTCCACGCTATCCAGAGACGTAGACCGGCGTACTTTAGGCCTGCGAACACCCGATGGTGACGAGTCGGCGTTCTGGGCGTCGGACGGTGGCGAGATGTCTGAGTGACAGCTCAATGCAGCGTCAGGCCGGGCGTCGGGCCGCGAGCGTCGACCGTAACGTTTTTCACCTTTCACAAACTTTGGCTTCACCTCGTCTGGGACAACTACAGAGACACACACTGTCAACAAACATGACTCAAACCGTTAATTAGCACTCATCTTGTCTTCCCCCGTACCTGGCTCCAGGTAGCTGCTGTCGTCCTCTGACGTGCTGACGTCCAGCGAGCGAGACAAGACGTCCACAAAGTTGTCTTTAAACTCCTCAAAGTTGACCTGCATAGCAACAATACAGGTCACATGAATTTTCCCATATATTCATCTATTTGTGGCATCTTTTTTATTTAGATTTAACTGTAGTTTGTGCACACCTGGAGGTAAGAAGGACTTGAACAAATTAGGATTTGACCAACTGTACCTTTTGATTTGTCCTAATCAAATCTCATGATATTACTACTACGACATCATTCCTATCAAGAGAACCAGAGTATAGAGCGGGAGGAGCCACCTGGTGTGGCCCAGCAAGGTGCACTGCATTTGGGCACATGCTCCAAGCAGTCAGTGTGGTGCCACAGAGGTCTCTGGCAAACCTTTTCAAACACAGCGGTGCTGGTGTTTCAGGTGGCTGATAAGGTTTTTTTGGGTGCTTGATGGGGTCCCCCCCCCTCATCGCGCAGCATTTGCTACAACGAGCATGTGAAATGTCTTCCTCGGAAAGTGAATGTTTGTTTACAAGTGAACTCAGGGGAAGTTATGATAAGTCACAGACAGGAGAAAAAAGAAGCAATTGATTTGCGCACCCGCGCAGTACAGACAATCTCGCCTCACTGGAGTGTTTCTTTCATTATCAGTTTTTGGAGCTATTTTTATCGGATTTATGTCATAATTCCCTCATATCAGCTCACTAATTATCGGTGTGATAATTATTGTGCACGCCGCTTATACAGTACTGTATACTGTATGTCTAATGACGTGCACATTACCTTTATATCTTTAAAACACCCGTAAGTCAATAACTTCATGTTATGTTGGCAAGTAAGGGCACATTTCTTATGACACGAACCACAAAACGCTGAGTCTGAGGTTTTGTGTCATGGCCAATTATGCAAAATAGATAATAACGGCAACTACACCCCCCCGGCAAACAAATGCCGCAGGTAGATTGCAGTCCTGTCGGAAACATGAGGGGGTGGCAGTGAGGCTCACCCTGGCGTAGGTGCTTCCTCCTCCCAGCAGCGAGTCCAGCAGCAGTGGTAGGTGAGCGTCCAGCTGCAACTTCCTGCAGAGCGCCGTCACTGCCTCGCGGTCCAGGAAGCCCGTGGACGTCGTGTCGCAGCTGTCAAACTCCGCCTTCAGCTGGGCGACGTAGTGGCTTGGCTCCGCCTCCTCCATCCCAACACATCACGCTGCCACGCCATGAGGTACAATGAGCGTGTGTGATAACATGAGATTATAAGGGATGATCCAAAGATTATTACGCAACAGATGTCATTTGCTGTCAAGCCCGCTCCAAACATCTCCATCCATCCTTTCTTTCCACTTTTCCATCGCTCCTCTGCTGAAAGTGCTAAAATACCAACAAGGCATTAGGATGAACTAGCACTATCAACATTACAAAATGAACCCTCGTAACTGCCTTCTAAAACTAATCTACCAAAACAAAATAACACTATTTTATAAAAAACTACAATGAGAAACTACTATGAATAAAAACTACCCTTGATAATAAACTACCACTGTTAAAACAACTATCATAATAAATTACCACTGCAAGAAAACAAACCATACTCATCATAACAATTTTCATAACCAGAAAAATACTACTTCAAAATGACATCATAATAATCTACTATTATTAAAAATGATCAATCACAGTAAACTTAATTATAATAATAATAACAATAACAACAAACTACCACTGCAAGGCTAGCCACTGTAAAAAATAACCTACCCATCATAACAAACCACTTTAATAACCATCACTTCTTAATAAATGACCATCATAATAGTTATCCTTATTCAAGCACAGCAAACTACTACACCTGAATAATACTAATAATAATAAAATAGATTTAATAAATATTACTAATCATAGTCATGATAACAAACTGGCACTAACTAAAGATAATAATAGCCATAGTAACAAACTAGGGCCGCATGGTGGACTAGTGGTTAGCATGTTGGCCACACAGTCAGTCAGGAGATCGGGATGACCTGGGTTCGAATCTCCGTTTGTCCATAGGTATGATTGAACCTAATGATAAGCAGCATAGAAAATGGATGGATAATAACAAACTAGCAATAATAATACATAATGATAATAATAACAATAGTCATGATAAAAAACTAGCACTAATAAATAATAGCAATATAAATAGTCATGATAGCAAACTAGCACTAATATATAATCATAATAAAAATAGTCATGATAGCAAACTAGCAGTAATAAATAAGGATGATAGTAAAAATAGTCATGATAGCAAACTAGCACTAACAAACAACAATAAAAAATAGCCATTATAATAAAAATAGCCATGATAAACTAGTACTGATAAATATTAATAATCAATAATAAACAAAACAATAAACTAGTCAATGAGCTGCGTGAGGAGTCTCGCGGGTTGATGATCTCCATGGTAACGAGGCGCGCGCAGTGGGGACAATGGACAGACTAAAAACGGTGGACAAATCAATGTGTCCCTCTCGTTGCTTCTACTCTCCAACGTGGAGCGACTGTCCCGGTAAGGACTCCGGGGAGGACAAGACAAGTTAGCGGTTAGCTCGTCCATCGCAAGGCTCTTACCGAAATAAAGTTGACTTCCTCCGCTTCCCGCCCGAAATAAAAGTTCAAGTTTTGTCCATCGTCCTTGTCCTGCAGCACCAGACAGTCCACCGTGAGTCCGCCGAATCCCAGTGAGACTTTTAAAGGATCACACTGGTACCGACCGACGGACCAATTCCCCCACCCCCCCAAAAAAAGAGTGTGCCTCTTCCGGTCAGTGTCCAAAATAAAGCTTGTAGGATGTCGAATTACTGCACCGCTCTGTTTTGGTGAGAGAAGCACAACCCATCACAGAAACGAGTTTACATAATCGCGAAATGCAGCTATTATTCATCTTCTTGGCTGTCTTAAATTTGGACTTTTATTTTTGATAAACTTCCGCTATTCGCACATTTTACTGTTAAAAAAAGTGTTGGAATGAAAGTTTCCACCGCTGGAGGGAGCGTCATGATTGAATGTCGTGCTGTGGACCTTTTGTTTAAAAGCATTAAATTTTTACTTAAGTGCGAGTGAACAGGGTTATTGTACATTATATTTACATTAAACTATCAAATGCCATCATTTCTGCGTATCGCACAAACAGTGAAGGCATGACGAGAGCCCGCCCTGTCTAGTGGGAGGGGTGATGTGATTGGTGGGCAGCCAGTGACGGAAGTCCCGAGGGAGCATGACCGTTAAGATTTGAAAAGTCAGACAGCAAACCTGAACAGCTTCAGTTGGTGAGTATTTGTTTTCATTTTGTGAAGACATAATAACATTTATGGCATTGATTTCACATTTAAAGAGTCGAGTGAGGAGTTTCATTGGAAGACGAAGGAAAGTCAGAGTTACGTAAACATTTACTGTCGCTTTGGTGCTAGTTTGCCAGCGTTGCTGCGTTTCACGTGACGCCACATCCGGTTGTCGGCCCCAACTCAAAGAGATGGGGGGCAAACGTGCGTATTCGTAAAGAGTCATGTAAAATGCCGCATATATTTGCAGTTCTCGCATGTGGAAATCGTTCAAATATGTATTTAGGAAAACGGTATGAGTAAGATATTCCATCACAATGGGAAAAAAGTTCAGGAAACAACCAAATGCCGCCGAGCAGCAACCTTTTTCGGCGTTTGCTAACCAGCTGTCGCTCTCGTCGAGTAAACACGTTCAAGTTTATAGTAAGCAACGAGAAGCACAATTTATACGGAAAGCAAAGTTAAAACATTGTTGGAAGTCGATAATGTGAAATGCAGCCACCTGTAAGAAAGTCCAGCGATGCCCCACAGAGGGCTTGGTAGTGAGGCTTGCTAGCTAGCTTTTAGCAGCCCGGAAATAGTACGTACAATCCGGCTAAAAATTGGCTATGGACCGTGAACAGTGAAGCGAAACGAAGGACGACACATACAACATCATGCGCACTGATTTGGTGTAAGAACGTAAATTGGCATGTTAGAAGCATTACTTTTATTATGTCTGACGCTGAGATAAGTTTTCACTACTTTTCCATGGTCTTGGTTTCAACTATTTCATGTTTTCATGCATCACACAATGGACACTCAAGCAAATAATTTCAACGATAGACGCCGTTATTCGTTTTAATTTCCAAAATATTGCACAAACATGAGCGTGTATGTGGCTGTATCTAATGCTTGCCCCCCATCTGCTCACCGGAAGTGACGTGGTGCACGTGCTTGAAACCAATCAATGGCCCAGTTGAAAGCACGTGGGACGAAATTGCGCTTTTGTGCATTGGATCGTATTATAATAATTTGATTCACACTCACTTGCATCATTGCATCAGAAATATTCTTCTTTCTGCTTTGCACAATAAAAAGTAAAAGATATATGCTCCTAACACAACTGAACACTGCATGAGCCTGATTCTCAGCTAATGTATGTGTGTGTGTGTGTGCTTGCACGCAGGGATGGGCGGTCAGAGCTCTTCAGTGGAGGGCGTGCACGTGGTGGTGGTGGGCGGGGGCTTTGGGGGTGTGGCCGCTGCACAGCATCTGAAGCGTGGAGGCCTGAGCTTCACTTTGATTGACATGCGGGACGCCTTCCATCACAACGTGGCAGCGTTAAGAGCATCCGTGCAGCCAGGTACTCTTCCTCCTCCTCCATTAGCATCATCGTCACGTATAAGTCCTATACTAGTGGTCCCCAACCCTTTTTGACTCCCGGACCGAGCGATCTAATTTATCTTATTTATTATGTTTTGTCTAAAACTAAGACATGAATAACATCAAATTAAGATTCAAGAGGTTTTTTTTATTGTCTTATGCACAGTAAAATAGGTAGTTCTGCTATGTCTTGTGGTCCTGGACTTCAAACTCCTGTAGCGTCTGCCTCACGGTAGGAGTGTGAATAATGAGTGTTGTGGATGTGTGCTGTCCTTGATGAGGTTGTTTGTTCTTCGTAGGACACGAGATTTATAAATGTCTTGCAGTGAGGGGAGGGCTGCCCCAACAATGTGCTGTGAGGTCTTGATCACCCGCTGGAGTGCCTTCCTATCACGTGTTGTACAGTAACGTACCAAACAGTGATGAAGGCGGTAAGGACACTTTCGATAGTGCACCTATAGAAGCAACTCAGGATTTTGGTGGACATGCCAAATTTCCTCAGTCTTCTCAGGAAGTACAGTCTCCTTTGGGACTTCATAATTTGTTGGGTGTTGTGAGACCAGGTGAGGTCCTCGCTGATGTGTGTGCCAAGGAACTTGAAGGTTTTCATCCTCTCCACCTCAGTCTCATCAATAAACAGGGATTTATGCGGCTCCTTTTCCCTTGTTCTTGGGTCAATGATCATCTCTTTAGTCTTATCTGTATTGAGAAGGAGATTGTTATCATGACACCAAGCTATGAGGTCCGCCACCTCTCTTCTGTATGACGTTTCAACACCACCAGTGATCAGTCCGATGACTGTAGTGACATTCGCAAATTTAATGATGCTGGTGTTGTTCTGGCAGGCCACCCAATCGTAGGTGAAGAGCGTGTAGAGGAGCGGACTCAGCACACACCCCTGTGGGGTCCCAATGCTCACAATTCTTGAGCTGGATGTGCGATTGTGGACTCTGACTGACTGGGGCCTGCCTGTTAGAAAGTTAAACACCCAGTTACAGAGGGAGGGTGACAGGCCAAGTGTGAGGAGCTTATTTGTGAGTTTGTGGGGGCTGACTGTATTAAAAGCAGAGCTATAGTCTATAAATAGCATTCTGACATATGTGTCCTGGCCCTGTAGGTGAGAAAGGGCTGTGTGGATGGCAGTGTTGACTGCATCATCAGTGGACCGGTTCTGGCGGTATGCAAACTGTAGAGGGTCCACAGTGGGCGGGATGCTTTTTTTGATGTGGGTCATGACTATCCTTTCAAAGCACTTCATTACAATTGGAGTGCTATAGGGCACTCACTCCAATATGCCGACCCACCATCCACCAGTTCAAGTTCCAGCCAAGTTTTTCCAGAAAGATTATTACATCGCTAGCATGAATTAATTTGAGACAAATGTGCACATTAGCACTCAATAAGTCCTTAAAACTTACCTTTATGCATTCCTACATAGTATCAGCATTTCAGACCAAATATGAGGTGAAAGAAAAATGGTAAATATACAGTAGTAGTCTATCTGTGCGGCATGAGAGAAAGTTAGCACACGCACAATGGACATGCGTCAAGTGAGACGGATGTAACAGAGAGAATCCGGCCACTTTTCAAAATAAATCATTAAAAAATGAAATAATGGAAATTATTTTTTTTCTGTGCGGCCCAGGGGTTGGGGGCCACTGTCCTATACTATATATGTAATTTAAGCTTGAATCTATAACTCACCTGTGACCTCCCCAGGCTTTGCTCAGAGGACCTTCATCCCATACGCTGACACGTTCGGAGACAGTTTTCTTCAAGGTCGGGTGGCGCGAGTCGACACTGAGCGCCAAGTGGTGGTCCTGGAAGGAGGGATGGTACCACTGTGCTCATGACACACTTATGTCACTCTTATGAACATTTATTAGGCCTGGAACGCCACATGTATTCCTAATTATTTCCCATACGCTACACATTAGGTAGCGTGTAGCGTCCCGTTACACCCCTAACATCTACTCCACTGTTTGTGTGACTGCTCTTCATCGTCAAGGATCGTGAAAGTGTACTGTGCTGCAGGAGGTCCGCTTTTCACACCTCATCCTGTGCACGGGAACTGACGGGCCTTTTCCCGGGAAGTTCAACACAGTGGCGTCGTATGAGAACGCCATTCAGGCTTACAAGGAGTTTGTCAAGCAGGTGTGCTCATGTAAGCAAAAAAATGACTATTGTAACATTAGCCGACCACACGTACGTACGTGTGTGTGTGCGTGCGTGTGTGTGCGTGCGTGCGTGTGTGTGTGTGTGTGTGTGCGTGCGTGTGTGTGTATCAGATCCAGACGGCTGACTCTGTGCTGGTGGTGGGTGGAGGCTCGACAGGCGTGGAGATGGCGGCTGAGATCAAGACCGAATATCCACAAAAGAAGGTGTGGGCAAACTGAGCTGCCTTATTATTATATAAAAAAGTCACCACTTTGTAAAAACGCATCCGATATAACGGTGGTGGTTTCTTCAGGTGGTTCTGGTCCATGCCCGAGGCGGCCTGGCCGACCCAGAGCTCCTTATCAGCGTGCGGCGCCAGGCCAAGGAGGTTCTGCTGGAAAAAGGGGTTGAGCTACTGCTGGGTCAGAAAGTGTCCAACCTCTCCAGTCTGACTTTCAATGTGACCCAGAAGAACATGGAGGTCACCACGGAGAACGGAACCAGACTGACCACGGACCTGATTATCAACTGCAGCGGACTGAAGGTCAACTCAGCCGCCTATGAGTCCAACTTCCGTGAGTCCAGAGCCGCATGCAGACATGACACTTTGACTCCCCGGCAAACTTGTCTTCTCTTGTGCCCAGCTGGAAGTTTGGCACAAAATGGCGCCCTGAAGGTCAACCAGCATCTGCAGGTGGAAGCTTTTTCGAACATTTACGCCGTGGGCGACTGCACCAATGTGCAAGAGCCCAAAACGGCGTACCTGGCCGGGCTGCATGCCGCTGTCGCCGTGAGCAACATCGTCAACAGTCTGAGCGGGAAGCCGCTGACCTCGTACCGCACAGGTAAACACCGCCTCTCTCAATCGTGTCGCGTCACTTGGTCTGAGCGGCCTGTGTTGCTAGGCAACGTCACCATGCTGCTTGCCATGGGCCGGGACGACGGCGTCGGACAGTTTAATGGCCTCAGGTTACCTCGCTGCCTGGTTGCCATGGTGAAGAGTCGGGACCTGCTGGTGTGGAAGAGCTGGAAGGACATGTGCCAGGTGCAACCCTGACACGTGCCATTGATTGAGTGACATTTTCTTTTGTCACAAGCTTGTGTCCACATGAAGAACTGAACAAAACAACTTCCTTTACTCATGTTGAATAATTTATCATTAAATGAACTTGCTCATCACACAAAGTCATAAATAATCAGAAGGAACTCTTGGATACGTGTCTAGCCCGGAGCCATCATTTGCCTCCTGAACGTAAATTTTAAAAAACCTCACAAGGTATCTTGTTACCATGGCAACATCATTGCATCATGAGAAGAGGCGTTAACTGATCAGTAAAGTCACTGGAGGACAATTCATAGATTGTTAATTTGGATGCTGGTAACATGAGGACACAGGGTCATCTGTGTCCCCAACGATACTGGGGCTCTGTGAAGTCACCTCTGTCAATCATTATGGGCTCAACCCCCCCCCAAAAAAAGACTAATGTTCTTCTATGTTCTGTTTCTGTCACGGGTCCTAAAGCCTGGTTTATGCTTCTGCGTCGTCACTTGCCGTCCCTTCTAACACCGACCCTTCAACACCGTCCCCTCCAATGCTGTCCCCTCCAACCCGTCCCTTCCAACGCTTTCCCCTCCATCGCTGTCCCTTCCAATGCCATCCCCTCCAATGCCATCCCCTCCAACGCTGTCCCTTCCAACACCATGCTTTGCAACGCCATCCCCTCCACAACCATTCCCATCAACCAGCGTTCCTTCTAACGCTATCCCCCTGCAACGCCGTCCCCTCCAACACCATTCCCTCCAATGGGTCCTTGATCCTTTGTCAGAGTTTTGTGACGTGCAGTTGTCTGCCAAAACACTAGGCGCATTGTTTAAGACAACCCAGTGAGCAATTACAACTCTCACTGACTATTTAGTTTGTTAGCTTGGTAATTAAGGAGAGAAGCGGAGTGTTATTGCAGCTGGAGCTAATCAATACGTTACAACATTTTTGTTGCAAAGATTGATTTGAAAGTGGAGGGGAAGGCGATGGTGACAGTGGGCTGTACTCCCTCTGAACGAGTCGTATACGCACAGAAAATAATGTAAAAAAGCCGACCAATCGCAGCCTTTACGATGTGCCCCGCCGTGACGCGAGGGTGCTTTTTTTTTTTTTAAAGTGCACTTCATGCTACACAGGACGGTTTTGGAGGGGAGGACCAAGCGCCGTACCGTACACTGGCGCCTCGACGCAGGAGCATAATCCAGGCTTTACAATCACCATCACACACCTCCCAGTCCCCACCCTGCAATTAGGGGCCCCAGCAGCAAACTAGCCCCACCAGTATAAACAGCCAGACTGGTTCTGTCTGGAATAGACATTTGTGAGGTGGTCCAAACTCCAATTCTGCTTTCCAAAATAAAAGTTCTTCAGTGAAACATACAGGAAGTGAATGTAAAAGACAGGGAATTACCATTTATGACCCATGTCAGCAGGAAGTGACACTAATGTTCCTCGTGTCCCAGGAGGCTTTGCAGCTTTCACCTTAAACCCCGCCTACTCGGCCTTGCCGCACTTGCGTGTCTGGAGGTATGAGTGATAGAAGAAGTTGGAGAAGAGCAGCAGGTAGCTGAGGTACATGAGTGCCCCCCAGGCAATGTTGACTAGGTGGGAGGGGCAGTCGCCATGTTGCATCCAGCGGTACACCAGACCAATCACCGCAAGACCCGCCGCCATCTGCAACAGCTGAGCGCACGTGACGACCACGGCCAGAACACGAGGCACACGCAAGCCGGCGGCGCGTGCGGCGTAGTAACTGTACATGAAAGCATGCACTGTGTAGTTGATGGTCATGAACCACCCGCCGCCCGCCACCATGTCTTTGTAGGAGTACCACGAGTAGAGCAGAACCGTGATATGGTGGTACCAGTGCAGGAAGAGGAGGCGCTGCTTCCTCAGCACGATGAAGAGCGTGTCACCTGACAAAACACACACGTGCATCACATGTACAGTATGTGTGATGCGTGGCTAATGGCGGAAATGCAAACAGGAAATGAGACTCACCCAGCTCAGGTACCTTGCTCAGCATGAAGGCGTAGGCCCAGAACTTACTGACGGGTCCGTGATAGAAGACCTGGTCACACACGGAACGCCGGAAGCCACCGCTGCTCAGGACGTGAAGCATGAAGTAACCCGTACGCACGGCACCCATGATGCTGCACACACACACACAGAGTTAGTCATCAATCAGATGCATGTGATTGGTCCCTCTTTACCCTTGGTAAGGCCAGGTGGTCATTGCTTACAGTACTTCTGACTCAGTCACTGTCACCATGGAGATGAAAGTTGCTAAAACAGACGTGAATGCTGACCTGAATAGCGCGAGAGCGAGCGACCAGACAGCCAATGGCCTCCTCAGGTTCATTTTAGGGCGGAGCCTCATGTAGTGCTGCCCTCCAAGTACTAGGGCGCCGTACACGGCGCTTAACACGAAGGCCGTGCCCCTGCAGGGGACCAAACGCACACTTGAGCCTCTTTCACACAGAGATTGCAGTATCAGAACCGTAACAAATGATCCGGCATTTATCTGCCTTTCACGCATAAACCTAGCAAAGCAGGACATTGCCACAAGTGTGTGTGTTTGTGTAGCTGTGTGGTAGTTTATGTGTAAACCTCACTCCCTGGTGCCTCAAGAGCTGCACAGGACAATGAGTTCCAAGGGCTGTTTGACTTTACTCTCATTTGGTGGAGATGTGTAGTCGCACGGTGGCCATGTGGTTAGCCACAAAGTCAGGAGATAGAGAAGGTTCAAATCTCTGCTTGGGCATCTCTGTGTTTGGATGTTCTCTCATGTTTTCTCCAGGTACTCCGGTTTCCTCCCACATTCCAAAAACATGCATGTTCTAAATTGAATGGTTGTCTACATGCGCCCTGCGATTGGCTGGCGTACAGTCCAGGGTTGCCACTCCCTACCTCTCAACTGAAGTCAGCTGGGATAGGCTCCAGCATACTCCCGCAACCCTAATGAGGATAAATGGCATAGAAAATGGATGGATGGTGCAGGTTCGAGTCCCGGTCATAGCTGCACTGTTATGTGTGTGTTTTCACACACATGATGACCATGTGATGTTCATCCGCTGCTCTGATTGGTTGGCTTGGTCACTGGTGGGCGTGGCCTCACCTGGACAGACCAGATATGAAGTTGCACACATTCCTAGGTTGTGTGATCAGTCGCCATGCGATGACATAATCACGTTGGACTTATCCTGTTCTTTGTTTGTGCGGTTCTGCTACACACATCTCTCATCCAAAGAAAACACAAAGAAACAACAACAAAAAAAGAAAAGAAACATAATCATCTGACTGAAGTGTGCCGATCATCAGAGTGACCAAGAGGTCAGTGAAGTTGATTTCAGTTTGTCAGTCAGTCAAAGGAGAGTCATTCTCACCAGTTGTTCTTCATCCAGGAGATGGCTCCACGCTGGTCGAAGTTTCTTTCAAAGTCGAACTCTGTCAGCATCATCGTGAGGTTACGAGTCAGGCCCTGTGTGAGCTCACCTGCTTCCCTCTGGCCCGAGTGTAGATTTCCTGCTGGGGGCGTGGCCTCCAGGACCCACCTGGAACCAGATGGACTGGTTGAGAGTGTGTGTGTGAAGGGGCATACCGAGATTTCAATGTAGTTTGCCAGGGGCGGACTTACCATTAGGCACACACAAGCAATTGCCAAGGGCACTGAGATTTCCAGGGGTCCCCAAACGTCTCATAAAAACTGATTACTGATTTGTTTTTACTTCGATTTTAAGTACATACAGAGTTGTGAAAAAGTGTTTGCCACATTCCTGATTTTTTCTTTTTTTTTGCATGTTTGTCACACTTAAATGTTTCATATCATCAAACACATTTAAATATGATTCAGTGACAACACAACTGAACACAAAATGCTGTTTTTAAATGAAAAATGGCCCTGTGTGAAAAATTGATTGCCCCTGTGTTAAAACATTACATAACTGAGATTAATGGAGTAATAATCTATCAGTCTGGAAAAGGTTATAAAGCCATTTCTAAAGCTTTGGGACTCCAACCAACCACAGTGAGAGCCATCCACAAATGGCAAAAACATGGAACAGTGGTGAACCTTCCCAGAAGTGGCTGGCCAACCAAAAGTACCCAAGAGCGCAGCGACGACTCATCCAAGAGGTCACAAAACACCCCACAACAACATCCAAAGAACTGCAGGCCTGCATTGCAGAGTTCCAAGACCAAAACCACTGCTGAACAAAAAGAACATTAAGGCTAGTCTCAATTTCGGCAGAAAACATCTTGATGATCCCCAAGACCTTTGAGAAAATACTCTGTGGTCTGACGAGACAAAAGTTACCTTTTTTGGAAGGTGTGTGTCCCATTACATCTGGCGTAAAAATAACGGCACATTTCAGAAAAGAGCATCATACCCACAGTAAAATCTGGTGGTGGTAGTGTGATGGTCTGGGGCTGTTTTGCTGCCTGTGATAAATGGAACCATGAATTCTGCTGTCAACCAAAAAAAAATCCTGAAGGAGAATGTCCGGCCATCTGTTGGTGACTTCAAGCTGAAACCAACTTGGGTTCTGCAGCAGGACAAAACACACCAGCAAGTCCACCTCTGAATGGCTGAAGAAAAACAAAATTTAGACTTTGGAATGGCCTAGTCAAAGTCCTGACCTGAATCCTACAGTATTGAGATGCTGTGGCATGACCTTAAAAAGACGCTTCATGCTGGAAAACCCTCCAGTGTGGCTGAATTACAACAATTCTGCAAAGACGAGTGGGCCAAAATTCCTCCACAGCGCTGTAAGAGACTCAGTTATTGCAAACGCTTGATTGCAGTTGTTGCTGCTAAGGGTGGCCCAACTAGTTATTAGGTTTATGAGGCAATCACTTTTTCACACAGGGCCATGTAGGTTTGGATTTTTTTTTCCTTCCTTAATAATAAAAGGTTTCATTTAAAAACTAAAATTGCATTTTGTGTTCAGTTTTGTTGTCATTGAGTAATATTTAAATTTATTTGATGATCTGAAACATTTAAGTGTGACAAACATGCAAACAAATAAGAAATCAGGAAGGGGACAAACACTTTTTCAAACCACTGCATTGCTGTTTTAGTTTAAATTCATGTACTTAAAACTACAACAATATGCGTAACCTATCATGATGGTTTTGACTTCTCCACCATCCCTTCTGATGCAATGGACGATTCCATGTTACTGTGCATGTGCAGATTGATTCAGGAAGATGGTGGCAAAACAAAGTTGTTGTCGTGGTGAGGAGTTACCTGAGTGGAGCGGAGAAGGCGAGAGGAAAGTACATAGTTTTAGATATACTGTAGTTACATATAGGCCTTTCTTGGCACATGTTAGATTGCATGACCAGAGCAGACATTTCTACTCGCAGTATCTGTATCACTTGCTTTTGGCCTTGCTTTTTTTTCCACACCCCTTTTGCACACAATCAGTATGGACCGTCTCCAACCAGCTAAGACCACGGGGTCACACGTAGAGACATACGACAGGAAAGCTCCCACGCACCCACGCACGCAAGGGGAGAACATGAAAACTCCACAAAGAGATGCCCAACAGAGATTCGAAACCAGATCTTCCCCATCTCCTGACTGTATGTATTGCTAACCACTAGGCCACAATTTACAAATACCATTATTTGCAACGTTGTTTCAACGTTGCGGTACAATGTTGCTTAAATGTTACATTTCAACATTGTCTCAATTGACAAATACATCTATTTTGCAACGTTGTTTCAACTTTAAATGTTCAACGTCATGAGTGTTTATTCAACGTTCTATCAACCTGCTGGGTTGAGGCCACATGTGGTAAACTCAAGGCCCGGAGGCCATATGTGGCCCACCACATCATTCCCGCAAAAGCCTGAGCATAATGTGTTTCAATAATGCACTTCACCGTTTCCCTTCTAAATGTATTTGATCTTTCATTTTGACAGAAAAATTGCGCCGCGTGCAGTTCTCCTAAACTTTAATTTTATCTGATCATGCAACAAGATATTCCAAGCATTTCTTGTTATCCAAAATAAATATTTGAATGTCTGCTTGTCTCCTTGACATTCTCTTCAGTTCTCATTTCAAAGCAAGTTATCCATCAATCTGTTAGTAAAAATGTAATAATCAAATGCAATTGTGTGAGTTTATACAGTCGTCTCTATATTGCGATTTTTTTTTTTAAATAATTCATAAATGATTGCTGTTTCGTGGTTGACTATGGTCGATTATTAGTCAATTATCTGCCACAAACAGGAGATTACTGTATTTGTATTCATATATACAGACCCTTTCCAAAAAATTAGAATGTCATGGAAAAGTTGTTTAACTTCCATAATTCCATTCAAAAAGTTAAACTTTCATAGATTATAGATTCAGGGCCCACAATTTAAACGATTTCAAGTGTTTATTTGTTTATTTTTACGTAATTTGGGCTTCCAGCTCATTAAACCCACGAAAACAGGAATTAAAAACATTTGAATACTGAAGAAATCAGCATTTACTTCTCAGTTTTTGCAGGAAAAAAGAAAGAAATTAGGATCACATCAAATCAATCAAAATATGGTACTTTCAAAACGATGTGTCAATCTTCAATACTTGGTTGGGAATCCCTTTGCCTTAATCACTGCCTCGATGAGACGTGGCATTGAAGCAATCAGCCTGTGGCATTGCCTGGGAGTTATGGAAGCCCAGATTTCCTTGATGCTTGCTGTCAGCTCTTCTTTGTTGTTGGGTCTGGTGCCCCTCATTTTCCTCTTGAGAATACCCCATAGATTCTCAATGGGGCTTGGCTGGCCAGTCAAGCACTGTGATGGCATGGGCATCAAACCAGGTTTTGGTGTTTCTGGCGGTATGGGCAGGGGCCAGGTCCTGCTGGAAGATGAAATCTGCATCTCCATACAGATCCTCAGCAGAAGGAATCATGAAGTCCTCTCAAACATTCTGGTAGACTGTTGCGGTGACCTTGGATTTAAGAAAGCAGAGTTTACCAACACCTGCACCGGACATTGCACCCCAAATCATGACGGACTGTGGATATTTCACACTGGACCTCAGGCAGCTTGGGTTCTGTTCCTCATCCGTCTTCCTCCAAACCCCTTGGACCTTGATTCCCAAATGAAAGGCACAGTTTACTTTCATTGGAAAAGAGGACCTTGGACCACTGGCCAACAGTCCAGTCCTTCTTCTCCTTGGCCCAGTGGAGATGCTTCCTACGTTGGCTCAGGTTCAGAAGTGGCTTGACCCGAGGAACCGACAGTTGTAGCCCATCTCCCGGATGCGTCTGAATGCCTCATTCCACTCTTTCTGGATCTCTGCCAGATTCTTGAATCTTCCCTGTTTGATAATCCGCTGAAGCCCACGGTCATCTCTTTTGCTGGTGCATCTTCTCCTGTCACATTTTGCCCTTCCTCTAGACTTTCCATTGATATGCTTGGACACAGCACTCTGTGAACAACCAGCCTCCTTAGCAATGAACTTTTGTGGCTTACTCATCCTATGGAGGGTATCAATGATGATCTTCTGGCCAGTTGTCATGTCTGCAGTCTTCCCCATATTGAACCGAACTGAGACAATTGAACCAAACTGAAGCAATTTAACGACACCTGGGGAAGCCTGTGCAGGTGATTTGACTTTAGTAGATGATTAGTGTGTGACACTCAGTTTAAAACTTTCATGCCCTGCAAAATTTGGGCTGATTTCTTCACAGTATTCTAATTTGTTTATTTTGTTTTCGTGGGTTTAATGAGCTGGAAGCCCAAATTATGTAAAAATAAACAAATAAATACTTGAAATTGTTTAAATTGTGGGCCCTGAATCTATAATCTATGAAAGTTTAACTTTTTGAATGGAATTATGGAAATTAAACAACTTTTCCATGACATTCTAATTTTTTGGAAAGGGTCTGTATTGATAGTTACTGTACTAGTTACTGTACTGCACAGCCACATACTCTTAACACTGGCCTGTCACGACCATCATTAAGAATAAAGATGCTATTGTAACCTTGTAAGGTGGTCCCCTTTATTGCAAAAAAAAAAAAAAAAAGACCAAACAGCATCAGCAAACTCAACTGTCATCCCTGCATGCAACCATCCTCCTCCACCCACACATACACACCCACAATCAGGACTCCGCTCAGTGTCAGATAAAAAATATTGACAGTTATTAACTAAGTTATTAACCAAGGTCAGAAAGCTGCAAACAAGCGCGAGAAGCGTGTTAAATACACGACAGTTCACATTTACGACTACATTCACGTGTGATTGTTTCTTACGTCATCGTGACGTCACACGCTGGACGCGGAAGTCGGAGTCACCGTGGAGAAGGTAAACTAACCACACCACCTTCCGTCCTTCCCGCCATGTAACACAAACGAGCGGGCCGCCGATCTTCCGGTACCGATTCCCGGTACCTCGTCGGTAGGGCCGGTGAGACGGACCGACAGGCTGGTACTGACCCGGATTCGCCGTGTCCTCCTTGTCTGCTCCTGAGGTAAGGCTAACTCCGTGAAGTAAAACTGGACTCGTAAGGTTCCATGGGTGTTGGTTTGGTTCTACACATGTTCTGGTTCTGGTGTCGTTGAGCTTTTGCAGAGAAACAGAGCATTCGCATTTTTTTCTTTAAATCAAGCCACGGTTACAACAATTTGGACCTGTTCTGCTCTTCCTCGATTCGGAGCCAAAGTTGTCAGTGAAGCCGAAGACGAGCTTCATGTTTTGGTGTGGACGAGCCGAACTGGAGCGTAGGTGTTGCTCGTGCGTGAAAAGTTACGCTTGGAAGGAAAACGGCAAGTACGGTCGCTCACGGTCGCTGCCAGTTTGGAATCGAGACATTTTTCAAAGGAATTCGGCGTCCATGGTCTGAGCTTGACTAGACTAAAAACTCAAATCTTGTTCATATGCGGAGAATCAGGGAGCAGCACAGACATCGAAGGTTGACAAATGACAATAATTAACTTAACCCAAAGGAAGCATTTTTGAATTGATTCATTTATTTAACAGAAACCGGTTGTGACATGAACATATGGTACATTATTGTACATCATGGTATACATTATTGTTCATTATTGTATGTGATGGTACATGGTATTTATCATTCTTCTGTCTTGTCAACACATTTATGTCTTGTCAACACATTTACGATTTACAGTAATAACAATAGTAAATTACATTTGAACTGTGTTGATACTCTACCTTTGTGTCGCATGGTATGAAACTTCATTTTTTAATTGACCTTGAAATGCAGAACATGAAGCTTCTGCTTAAACTTCGGCTTGTCTGCACTTTCTGACAAGCTTCTCTAATTCCACCACTTGGACTTGGTCTGCAACTGGACTAGAATTTAGCTGGAGCAAGTTAGGATTATGCTGTGGCATCTTTTTAACAGCTCATGTTGGACAACCCGGTGGTGCCAACGTGAGTTGGGTGACGATCCACAAATGATGAAGGCTCTGACGATGATGACGTTATCACTGGGTTACATTGTGGTTCTTGATGACACCCTCAGCTAATGGAAGACCAGAGTGAATTAATCAAGCTAACAGTGTTGGTGAAAGATGATGAAAATGCAACACTAAAGCTCCGCCCACTGGGCAGGTACATCCCTCCATCACTGTGTTAGTGTTCTTCCCCGATGTGTTTATCTTCAGTGATTGGCTCAGCTGTCAGCCGCGCTCTTTGAAGGACAGTCTGCGTGTAGAATGATGCAAAAGTGAAACATGACATTCCATGTGGATGCAAGGACCACTTCCTCATGTAGTGTGACATCACAGTTGGGGGTGTGGCCTGGAGAACTGAACCTGCAGGTGTGTTAATCTTACCGGAACACAGTGGAATTACTGTCTGCTCCCTTCACCTCACCCCCCACCAAACACCCACCCTCTTACCGGTAAGCTGCCTGGCTCTCTGTCAGCGCTGCTTCTCTGTCAACGCTGCTTCTCATTGGCTGAAGGGACAAGCACCAGGGGACATGATTGGCTGGCACGCCGCCCAGAGGAAAGAGGCAGGGTCGAGCTGATTGATAAAGGAGGAAGAGGAGGAGCTGAGGCGCAATGAGTCGACGGCGTGCACACAACAAGTGTTCAGAGAGAGCAAGTGAGGAAGAGGGGTTACCACGGCAACACAGAGGACACTGCCAGCAGCAGAGGACAAACAGGTAAAGTGACATCTCCTTTGGTGGCAATACACTTTTTAGCATACTTGTGGCGCTACTGTGCAGGCCTGTGTGTGTGTGCGTGTATCTGTGTGTGTAAAATCCTATTAGCTTTCTATTTGCGTTCAGGAGAAGTAGGACTAAGCGTCTTCTTATCTGTGTGTGCGTCTGTGTGTGTGTGTGTGTGTGTGTGTGTGTGTGTTTCTGTGTGCGCGCGCGCTGGTCTTTCCTTCAGTCCTCAAAAAGTGACCTGGATTCACTTGTTTGTGAGCGTGTGTGTGTGTGTGAGGCAGTAAAGTGAGCTCAGAGTTCAACGATGCATTCACTTGCAGTATGTAAGTTTTCATTGCCATGTTCATATACCTTTTCTTTGAGCTAGTCACATAACAACAAGGTTTTCTGGCTTTTCATTGGATAAAGCCCAGCAATTGTTTGAACATTGATTGACAGGTGGTGCCAGCCAAGACGGCGTGGCTTCACTCTGTGTTCCATCAGTGTGTTAGTGAGGGACGCAGCTAAGGCTTGAAGTAGAATCTCTCAGGTGGTTAGAAATTCTCACGAGCGACCCAATGACCCAAGGGACTTCTTGGAGAGTCCAAACAATCATTCATTTAAAAAACTTTATGGATGGCAAAAGTTGACGTTGTCTTTTTCACCTGGTCTTGTCTCAAGCTGCTTTTCCTCATCTATGAATAGACAAGAGACACACGTGTCCTTCCTGGGGCATGCTAGGAAGTTCTACATAGGACAAGGTCTCACAATGCCTGAGAGGCATGATTTTAATAAGGTGATCAAAAACCTGAAAAGGGTTTTGATTCCCTTCTAAGATTCAGTGTGAATCTCTAAAATCCCATCCTTAAAAAACACCAGGATGTGTCTTGAAAGGGCTGGAAGGTCTGATAGCTCAACCAGGAACCCCTCACTGGCCAACACCTGCTTATCCACTTTTATATGTGCTCTTGAACCACTCCAGCCTCCACAGTGATCACTTTCCTCATATAACCTAATCTAGAACATTCCCACATTGAACTGCTAGTTAACTCCTACAACTGTTGACTTTGCTGTCTTTAGATGAGTTTGTGTGCTACCTTTGATAATCAGTGAAAGCTGTGAACTCTGTTTGATGATTTGGGGCCAATCAAAGTGTCCATGGAAGACTGATAGATTGCTTTGTGATGTCATCCTTTCTCATTTTTATTATCCTTTTCTTGTGCTTGCTTCCTACTGCAGATTGAAGAAATGACAGGTGAACAGTCAAGGTACTCCAGTCGCACCTCCGACCTGCATCCAAATCTTCAGCAATTCATTGGGGACCAGTAGGGACATCAGCACAGGTCCTGAGAATAAGGATCTTGGGACATTTGGTTGGCAAAGGTGCCATCATGTCCCAGGCAGGCAAAGTCCTTCACCTATATGTTGAGGTGAGGTCTGTGGCTGACGAAGATGGGAGGACTCATGGAATTGGAAGTGATGGGAGCAGTCACCTGATCCTTCAGTGCCCAGATGTTCTCCCTCACTCTCAGAGGAGCTCTGTCCATTCCAGCCCCAACCGGAGTCCAGACCTTTCCCCACTCACCCAGCGCAGAATGCTGGATGGACGCCACAGTTCGTCTCCCTCCAACTCATCTTCCAGACACTCAGTCAGCCCTCAGGGCCAACACCCTGACGCCATGGATTCCTCTGCTCACTACCACCAGGAGGACATGTTACCCAACAGTTTTGAAGACTTGCTTCAAGTGCTCACGTGTGCAGCCACCAGTCCAGGGCATAGCTGCTCACCAGCACCCACGTCTTCATCGGATGTGTATTCCTTTCAGAGACGGGAGCTTACCAACGTACCTCCTGCCTCTTTTGGGAGGTTCACTGCATCTTCCACACCCACTTGCAGCCGCAGGTCCTGTCAGGACCTAGATTCAGAGGGACAGGAAAGGAAGACATCTGTGGTGACCTTCGGCTACATTGAGAAATCAAATGTTCATATGATGGGCGGCCGTCGTCCTTCTTTTTGCCAAATTGAGTCCAGAGATAACCGAAGGGAGGAGCAATTTGTGCCTGCCCATCTCAGGAAGAGACTGAGTGATCCGGTAGGGTTCAGTGCTCAGGCAGGACAGGGTGAATTTTGCTCATCTGTCAATCCTTCCCCACAGGGCTCACCTTTCCTGCACAGAGAGGTGGTAGCAAGAGATGCCACCCATAGGGCCTTGGAGGAGTTTGGCTCGCCGGACCTGAGGCGCCGCTATGCAGGCCGCAGCCAAGAGAACTGCAGCCCAACCCTGCCGCGAAACTACCTGTCACCTACCTGTCGTTCGTGGGCAGACTCACCTGTCCAGCCACGCATCACCCTCACTTTGCCGTCCAATGCTCAACTCCGAGACCTCGACGGGAGAGTCTGTCAGAACTCTTTGAATGGATTGCCGAGAAGCCCCGCCTCTGATCAGCTGTGTGCACACACTGGCTTTTCGTCCCATACAGTAGCTCCAACTTCAGCACTGCATTCTTGCAACACTCCACAGAATCAGCAGTCATCCTGGTTGAGGGAAAACAGTCCCAGACTTTGCAGCAGATTTCACCCCCCTTTACCTGCTGGAAGACCCACAGATATCCAGCATGAGGTGCCAAGGAGCAAAGTCAGCCATGTGACCAGCACCGCTAATGGCAGGAGAAGCTCCTCCGCCTCGACATCTGCTGACATTTCTGTGGGACAACGAACTCCTTCTCCGACACCGTCCCAGACTGAGTCACTGAGGTCAGTCAGTCCAAATATTAGAGGCAAATTCTTGAGGAAATCTGAGCCGTATTCCAGTCTACAAGAGGATCGCTCCACTGAGCTGTTACAGGTGAACAAACAGAGTCAGAGATGGAAAATGGACAAATGCAAATCTCAAATCCGACCAGGACATGTCTCACCTGTCTTAGGGAAGCTCAGCTTACCTGAGAGGTCTCATTCCCCAGTCTTAAATTCACGCCAGGAACAGAGTTCACAAGACAATCGACACACATCCTCCCCGCACCAACGCCAGCAGCAGGCACACTCCGCTGGAGACCACACACCACCATGCTTGGAGCACAAGAAACTTGGTAGCTCACACAGCCTCTCCTGCCAAACATCTGAGGCTTCTTCAACTGTGAGCTGCACCTCCTCACACCAGGAACTAAGGAAGACCAGTCCAGTCCAAGACAGGATGGAAGCCTGTAAGGACAAATCTCGAAGGTTTTCTTCTAGACCCAAAGAAGAGTGTTCCCAAAGGCATGGTGACGAGTCTGTACAGAAGCACAGGAAATTGGTTCCGGGTTCGTGCAAAACCCAGAAGGTGGATGTTCAGGATGACAGCAAGGTTGGTGGGTCCCATCTGAGCTTTGACACGGTGACGGGACTTTTAGGATACAAAAATGTGTTGAACCATTGCAGCAAAGATACTACCTCAGGGATCCAGGTTGGCTGACTGGGAGCAGGAGTGGTGATCTTAACGTCCCCTCAGTGCAAACCAAGCTAACTTCTTCCTGCCGTCTCATTCAAACATTTGCTAAAACTCTACTAGTGGTATTTGTTGAATTCTGCTTCCTGATCATCAACACAACTTAGCTTTCATTTTTACTTCTCACGCAACCTTTTTCATCCCGCAGTCTGACGGAAGTTCAGCTGTGAGTCCGTCTTCAAGATCACAAAAAATTGCCCAAGCCAAGTGGGATTTCCTGTTTGGACAGCAGACCCAGGAAGCTCGCAGCAATAAAGGTGAAGAAGAAGTAGTCAGCTGTATTCCATGCACAGTCAGGGTTGTCAGGGAGAGAGCAAATCAGGAAGTGACATCATGAACATATTATTTCCATACTTTAGTGGCAACAATAACCAGTTGAAATGTTTATTCATAGATTACTATGCATAACATTTGGAAGTTATCTTGAGGTTGCTCAGTTAAGTAGCAACTTCAAAGCTTTTAAGCCATTTAGCTAAGCTTAGCTGGAGTTCTGCTACCGTCCCATTTGTCAATGCTCCATGATGCTACAGCGTTGTCACTGCACTGCACCCTTCTGATGCCGTCATCATCCTGGGGGGGCTGAGCACATAACTTGCAATTTTCTGCCAAAATGCCAGGGGCAGCGTTTTCTGTTTGTTTATTTGTTGTTTTTGTTGTTGTTGTTGTTGACTAGCTATTTAGCTTCCTGTGTAATAGATGTGAACAATGGTGACTGAAGCCGTATCCGGATGGTTGATGGACCTTGACCTAATCTTTTTGAAATAACAGTTGCTTTCATTTTAAGTTTCCCAATCAGTGATGGTTTTGTTAACGATGACAAACCTTTTTTTCATTGCGAAAACGAGATGATGAAGAGCTAAACATGGCTCTTTGATGACTAAAACAAACTAAAACAAACTTGTGAGATTAAAACGTGACAAGTCTCCTGGGCACTAGGCCTGGGATGATAATAAATAAATAAATTAATCACACAATAAATGAAAATGCACTGGATCATTTTGCCTGCCTCAATATATTTCCATGTGTGTCTGTTTTTCTCATCTCCCGCCTCCAAACAGGCAGGAAGAGAGTTCACTCTGTGCATTGGTTTCAGCACCTTGGCATGTTTGTTCCATAGAACAACATCAACGGAGTGAACCCGAGGCCGCTAGCATACACACACATGTGCAGAAGAGTAACATAGTAGAAGTTAAATTAGTAGATTGCAATATATTGTCATATATTTTTAATATTCATTGCTCTTTTCTTAAAAGTAATGTTTAAATCTTATCTCGTTTTGATCTCTTAGACCTAAACTCGTGTATTGTGTATCTTGTGACACCCCTACTAAACCACAACGAGTCTTATGTGAGTTTTCATTGAAATTAATACAAACCCACAATCCACCCATACGAGCCTGGAGTTCGTTTTTCAGAGAGAAGATTGTTACGCCCCTAGCAGTGTTCTAGCATGAATTAACTTGACCAACAAATAGGCACTTTAGCACTCGATAACGTCATCAAAACCTCCCCCTTGGTACTTTACCTCATTTCATCTCACCTAATCTCATGTAATTTCACCTCATATCCATCCGTCCAATTTCTATGCCGCTTATCTTCATTAGGGTCGCGGGGGTATGCTGGAGCCTATCCCATCTGACGTTGGGCGAGAGGCGGGGTACACCCTGGACTGGTCACCAGCCAATCGACAAACAACCATTCACACTCACATTCATACCTATGGACAATTTAGAGTCACCAGTTAACCTAACATGCATGTTTTTGGAATGTGTGAGGAAACCGGAGTACCCGGAGAAAACCCACGCACATGCAAACTCTACACAGAGATGCCCAACAGAGATTCAAACCCAGGTCTTCCCGATCTCCTGACTGTGTGGCCAACATGCTAACTAGGCCACCGTGCGGCATTTTACCTCATTTGACTTTATCTCATCTCACCTCATCTGACCACATTTGACCTAATTTCTTCTCATCTAATATCACATTTTACCTCATCACATCTCACGTCGTCATACAGTGGTGTGAAAAAATGGTTGCCCTCTTCCAGATTTATTTTTATTTTGTTGCATGTTTGTCACGCTTAAATGTTTCAGATCATCAAACAAATTTAAATATTAGTCAATGACAACACAACTGAACACAAAATGCAAAGTAACTTAACAGCAACAACTGCAATCAAGGGGTTGTGATAACTTGCAATAAGTCTCTTACAGTGCTGTGGAGGAATTTTGGCCCACTCATCTTTGCAGAATTTTTGTAATTCAGCATTGGAGGGTTTTCCAGCATGGAGCGCCTTTTTAAGGTCATGCCACAGCATCTCCGTAGGATTCAAGTCAGGACTTGACTAGGCCCCTCCAAAGTCATCATTTTGTTTTTCTTAGCCGTGACGTGGTTGTATATTTTAGCCATCGATGCTAACAATGACTCTTCAAAGCAAACAAAATATTTTGATACATCTTCTTGTCTCGTCAATAAAGGCACTGCGTCCACCACACCCCCACCTGTCTCCAGTCCTCCCTCCTCTGTCCATTCCAAGCCAGCCAATCAGAGGTGTGTGAAGGCCGACCCAGCTCAGAGGTCGTCATCACATCAAAAGGTTCGGAAAATTGAGGTGGAGCTGGTCTCCGCTGACCCGAGAGGCTCCGCCCCCAAGACGGGTGTCATACGACGAACCATCAAATACTCAGAGACGGATCTGGACGCCGTGCCACTGCGCTGCTACCGGGAGACTGACCTGGACGAGGTGATCTGTTTTAACTGTCTTTTGTGATGCTGTCTAGTTCTTTCGCACCAAAATCCTCCAAGCTTGCCTGTGTGGAGCTTGCTTAGCACAACTTTGGAAGCATGCAATTGTATAAGGACTCTAGTCCAACATTATTGATTGACTGATTGAGAGCTGCGTCTCAACATTTTTCTTGCTCACTTGTATGGATGGGCAACACAGGTGATGCGAGCGGAGGCGGAGACAGTTGAGGAGGTGGATTCAGCCTTTGGGAGTCATCGCAGTGTCCGAGGAAACTCCAACTTCAGCCCTGCTGACGCTTCTCTGAAGGAGGATGAAGAGGACGGCGTGGCGAACTGGGCCAGCGTCCGCATGCAGGGAGACCGCCAGAGGCAAAGAGCCGCCGAAGAGGAGACCTTCAGTCTCCTGCTGAAGGGGTGAGACGTCACATAAGGTCACAGCAGGTCAAGCTGTGTGCTGAACAAGATGTTCACTTCCTGGTCAGGAC
Source organism: Dunckerocampus dactyliophorus (assembly GCF_027744805.1). Taxonomy (NCBI): domain Eukaryota; kingdom Metazoa; phylum Chordata; class Actinopteri; order Syngnathiformes; family Syngnathidae; genus Dunckerocampus; species Dunckerocampus dactyliophorus. The sequence goes on along the minus strand of NC_072832.1, from coordinate 24,173,839 downwards.
TTCGGAGGTCAAGTCTCCAGTGGCTGTAGGCGTCCCACGCCGACCCTCTGACAGCAACCTGGATTCCTTCAGTCGCCATTTTGAAACCATCATGGAGTCTCACCGGGCCAAAGGAACCTCCTACAGCAGTCTGGACAGCGTGGATCTGCTGACCTCTGGATCCACTTCTGTGTTCACCTTTGACCTGCCCACTCTCACACCCGAGATCCAGGTAGGGGACGTTTACTGTCCCAAGACCTTGTTTTCTTGCAAGACTGATGCATGTTTGTGCATCCAGAGTCAGATCTGCGAGAGCGCCAAGAACATCATTCAGCTCAGTTTTGCCCCTTTGGCTTGTCCGGATCCGACCGCCTCCTCCGAGATGTCTCGCTCTGAAATCAGCCTCAGCGCGTCGGGGACACGAGGGGGCACCAAAGACGACTGCGCTTCTCCGGTCCGGACCAGGTCACAGAAAGAGCCGTGGAAGCGCTCCATCCTCAAAGATGGCTTCCACAAAGCCAGCTCGGTGCCGTCGCTCCACAGCACTCCGAGGTGAGTCGTCACACACACGTCTCAACCATGACTGAGCATAAGTGTTTACACATCATATATAGTGGTGTGAAAAAGTGTTGGCCCCCTTCCTGATTTCACTTTTTCACACAAGTCCAGGTAGGGTTGTATTTTTTTCCCTCCCTTAATAATAAAAAGTTTAATTTAAAAACTGCATTTTGTGTTCAGTTGTGTTGTCATTGTCTAATATTTAAACATGTTAGATGATCTGAAACATTTAAGCGTGACAAAAATGCAAAATATAAGAAGTCAGGAAGGGGGCAAACACTTTTTCACACCACTGTATCTCACATCCATGGACGAGTGTAGGGTGCCGCAGCAGCCTGGGAGATGTTCGATGCTTGCAAAGTCATGCCAAAATAGAAACTGCTGCAGTAACAGAGCTCAACCACAGGGAGACACCAGAGAGACATGAAGCCAGTGTTTCCTTATACACGCACACGCACACGCACACACAGTGCAGTCAAGGGGTCTCCGTGGTCTTAAACGGGTTTTTGATGATTTCAGAGAAATTAGACAAGGAAAGTTAGTACTACTACCATAGTACTACTAGCAGTAGTACTGCTGTGATCATGGTATTTTATGAGTAAAGCCACTGTTGTGAAGGAAAAGTAGAAAGATGTTTCTCTTCCTACGCTGGGTGTGGACTCACAAAAGCAGATTCCAGTCCAACTTCAACATTCCCAGTAGGAATTCAAACCTAGGAATGAAAAACACAATCCCTCCCAGCAGCCAAGCCAGTGTCTTGACCCCGCCCCTAAACCCCCAAACAAACGCCACCATCGGCCCATGCAGGGAAATTCCAGATGCAGGAGGCAAACCTCTCAAAGAGGGTCTCCTGTTACCTTTGACCTCTGGCCAGCTGCCCCTATTGCCCCAGAAGCAAAGCTTAAGGAGAAGATAGAAGATATTTTTTCATATAAAATATGATTTCCACGTTTCTCTGTGGGAGAGCGAATAGGAAACAAGAGTGGAGTGGAGAGGATGCAAACTTCCTGGAAGCTGGAATCACACAAAAGAGGAGGAGGAGGAGTGGTCCGGGTCAAACGGGAGGAAACCCAGAACTCCTCCCCCCCCACTTGACACGGAGGAGGAGAGCGTCTGAGAAGCAAGAATGAGAGACGACGCCGTCAACACCAAGCGACAATGATGCACTGAGAAGACTTCGCTGGTGTGATGTCATCGCTTGCCATGGGTGACATCACAGGCAGCGCGTGACAGTGGGTGGGGCCAGGCGGACATGGCACGCTACCTGCTGTGCTGGGGGGGCGGGTCTCTGGAGGACGGGCACCTGAATCCCCCCCCCTACCGTGCTGTGTACAGGTCAGCTGATTGGACGTTTGTTTATACTTCTTTGTGCCTCTTGTACTTCATAATAATACTAACTGGTAGACAATATGATCTTTTGCTTCTCAAGAGCGATATGTTACCGATAGCCGATAACTTTTTTTATTTATAATTTATTTTATTTTTTATCTACTTTTTTAAAATTTAGATTTAACTGATTTGTGCACACATGGAGGTAAGAAGGACTCATTAAATTAGGATTTGACCAACTGTACCTGTTGATTTGTCCTAATCAAATATCATGACATTACTCCTACCACATCACTACTATCAGGAGAACCAGAGTATAGAGTGGAGGGAGCCGCCTGTTGTGGCCCAGCAAGGTGCACTGTATTAGGGCACAGGCTCCGAGCAGCCTGTGTGACGCTACGGAGGTCTCTGGCAAACCTTTTGCACTTTTCAAATGCTGTGGCGTTGGTGTTTCAGGTGGCTGATAAGATTTTTTGTGTGCTTGACGGGGTTTTTTTCTCCCCTCATCGCGGAGCATGTGGTCTAAGTAGCACGCGAAATGTCTTCCTTGGAAAGTGAATGTTTGTTTACACGTGAGCTCAGGGGAAGTTAAGACAGGCCGTTAACATCACAGGCAGGAGAAAAAAGGAGTGCTTGATTTGCTCACCCTGTACGGGTAATGTCGCTATTTTATCTGAGCTATTTTTATTCCAAATTTATCGGTATGACGTCATAATAATAATAAGTAGTACTGGCTTCTACTACTAACTCTTTACTATTGACATTTCTACTATCTGTTTTTCTACAATCTACAATCTATTTGTACTTCTACGAATGATACTTTTACTAGGTTCTACTACAAGCACTTCTCCAAGGGAGAGTTCTAGCGGGTCCTACATCCAACTGGAATTTCTACTGATTTGTACTTTCTGAAGAGGATGACTGAGTTGTTTGTTCTAGTAAACTGGTTGAAAAGCCAGAGGGCTGTGTGGCTGTGTCCTCACTGGAGGACCTCAAGACTTGAGTCAGTCTTGAGACTGTGTTGTGGTTTTTGTGTTGTGGGTTTTGTGTGCACGAGCGACTCTTTCATTCGGTCTTCTTTCCTGCTCTCGTGTGTTTGGGCGCCACCACGGCCGCCAAAGAGCAGAGAAGTATTTCCTGCATTGTCGCTGGGATGCGTGTTTGTGTCGTGACGGCGGCGGAAATAAGCTTCCTGTTAGATGTCTTCCATCTTTGTTGGCGTCTCAGAGTCAGGACGCAGTGGACAACGTGTCCTCGGGGCGTCGGTTTCTGTGAAGGAAGTGCACGGACACACTTTCTCACTGTCATTCTCCATGTCAGCCAATCAGAAGGCAGTAACCTTTTGAGACCTTCTGTCTTCTTCCTCTCACTTTGCTTCATCATCATCTCTTTCTCTCGTCTTCCATCAACTTGAGACAGTCTCTTAGGTCTCACACTGTTTCCATGGTAACACTGACAACACACACACACACACACACACACACACACACTCCCTATAGGGGTTGTAACCTTTCACCTCTTGTCTTTGTTGTTCAGTCTTTTGCATGTGAAAGGAATGAAAGTGTGTATTCCTGACAGGAGCAACAACAAAAAAAATACTTTTTTTTTCTCCTCTCAGGGAGCGCATAGGAAACCGCCCCCCGGAGCTGCTCTACCCGCAGGCTGACGTGGCCGAGCGACTGGCGCACGGCGGCAGCGACGACGCACTGGCCAACGGTGCCAAGGCCGACATGCAGGCCGCCAAACGCCTCGCCAGGCGCCTCTATCAGTTGGACAGCTTCAGGAAGTCTGACGTGGCTCGACATCTCAGCAAGAAGTCAGTGCGTGCGTGCGTGCGTGTGTGTCTGTGTGTTCTCTGATGTAATGTTTGTGTGTGCACATCCAAGGGTATAATGTTTGTGTGTGTGTGTTTCCACAGTAACGAGTTCAGTCGTATGGTGGCTGAAGAATATCTAAACAACTTTCACTTCAACAGTCTGACCATCGATCAGGCACTCAGGTTGGCAGCAGACCATCTTACCTCATTTTACTTCATCTCACCTCATCTCATCTCATTTTACCTAATCTCATTTAGTTTAACTTCATCTCATTTACTTTGACCTCATCTCACCTAATGTCATAAAAATTTAATTTTACTTCATCTTACCCCATCTCATTTAATTTGACCTCCTTATTTCATCTAAATCTCATTTTACTTCATTTTATGTCATCTCAGATCATCAAAAGGTTTTATCTCATCTCATTTAAACACATTTGACCTAATCTCTTTACATCTTAGTTTACCTCATTTTACCTCATTCCATCTCATTTTACTTCATCTCATATCATTTTAACTCATCTCATGTACTTTAATCTCACCTAATTTTATGTCTTTTTACCTCATACCATTTGACTTTGTCATATCACCCTATTTGACCACATTTGACCTAATTTCTTACCTAATATTACATTTGACCTCATCACATATGCTATGTCTTCTCACCTCAACTCATCTCATTTCAGTTTATTTCATACTTCACTTTACCACATCTCATTTTTACCTCATCTCATTTTACCACATCATCTATTCTCATCTAATCTAATCTAATCTAATCTAATCTAATTTTACTTATTACATCTGATTTTATCATGTTATGCCATCTCACCCCATTTCATCTAACTTCACCTCATCTCATTTCACCACATTTACCTAATCTCTTCTAACTTGATTTCATCTCACCTCATTTGTGTCATCTAATCTCATCTCACCCAATCTCATCTAATGTAATTTTACCTCCTCTCATCTCACCTAATCTCATTTCACTTTATATCATTTTACCTGATGTGATCTAATCACTTCTCACCTAATCTCATCTCATTTTACCATGTCATCTCATCTCATTTTTACCTCATCTCATTTGACCTAATCTCTTCTCATCTAATCTCATTTTGCCTTATCTCACCTTATCATGACATGTCATCTCAGCTCATCTCATCTAATTTTACCTCATCTCATCTCATTTTTACCTTGTCTCTTTTTACTGCATTTACCTAATCTTTTCTATTTAATTGTATTTAATCTCGCCTCATTTTATCACCTTATCTCATCTCATCTCATCTAATTTTACCTCATCACCATTTGATCTCATCTCATTTTACCATATCTCATCTAATTTTAATTGAAGTTTAATTTTTTAAAAAATGTAATTGCAGGTAATTTTACCGGATTCGATCAATGTATTCTCACTTAATTTCATTTTATTTATTTTTTTTACCTTATCTTATTTTACCACATTTTACCGAATCTTCTCATCTAAAGTAGTGTCATGTCATGTCATGTCATCTCACTTTACCTCATCTCATTTTACCGCATTTACCAAATCAAGTCTCGTCAAATTTTATTTAATGTCTTCTTATTTCATTTGATTTCATCTCATGTCCCCTAATCCTATCTAATTTTAATTTAATATTCAATCAAATTCAATCAAATGTCTTCTCACCTAATCTCATATGATTTTACCTTATCTCATTTCACTTTATCATGTCGTGTCGTCTCACCTCATCTCATTTTACCACATTTACTTAATCTCTAATTTTATTTCATCTCACCTCATTTTGTCACCTAATCTCATCCCTTTTTACCTCATCTCATGTTACTGGCTGTGATCTAATATCTTCTCACCTCATCCCATTATACAATATGTCATCTCACCTCATTTTTACCTCATATCATTTTACTTTATCTCATCTCACTTTATGTAATTTTACTGGATTGGATCTCATTTTTCCCCTCATCCCATTTTAACTTCACCTCATCCAATTATCTCGCATCAACTCACTTAATCTCATTTAATTTTAATTTGGGTAACTTTACCCGATTCGATCAAGCGTCTTTTTACCTAATCTCATCTAATTTTACCGGATTTGATCTAATCTCTTCTCACCTCACCATATGTCATCTCATCTCATCTCATCTGACTTCACTTCACCTCAGGGAATCTCATTTTATTTAAGTTAACCAAGTGAAATTGTCGTGTGTCCTTGTTTTCCTTCCAGGACGTTCCTGAGCAAGTTCACCCTGATGGGAGAAACTCAGGAGCGCGAGCGAGTCCTTGCTCACTTTTCCAGACGCTACGTGCACTGCAACCCAGATGGCGACATCACGGAAGGTGCTGGTGACACGACACCCGACACCGTCACGTAGTTATTGTCCTGGTGTGTCTTCATGTCCTCTTGTGTGTCTCACAGACAGCGTCCACACTTTGACATGTGCAGTGATGCTGCTGAACACAGATCTCCATGGAAACGTGAGTTGTCATTGCTCATGTTGACAAGCACGTTGCCTTGTGGGGCTGACACTCTTTTTTTGTGTGTGTGTGTGTGTGTAGAATGTCGGGAAGAGGATGTCCTGCAGTCAGTTTGTCTCCAACCTGGAAGGTCTCAATGATGGAAAAGACTTCTCCAAGGATCTGCTAAAGGTAAAAAACGGACGTGGGTTGGGAACACCCCAGCAACAAACACGCACTACTTGACATTTGCTGTGAGGTGTCTTCTGAACGCAGCCCTGATTGACAGCCGAGGCAGCGGGCGGGCTGCAGCTGCCGTCCCCACGCTCTGATTGGCTGCAGCTGCTGAGAGAAAATGCGCAGTGAGAGAGTGGGGGGGAGAGCATCTCTCCTCAACACTTGAGTCAGACCAGCAGGAAGAGGAGGAGGAAGAGGAGGAAGACTTTTGTTCATTTTCTCATCTTTTCAGCCGTCTGTGAGTGGGTGTGGCCTCGCCTGCCCCGCCTCTTCAGGGCTGTGGAGACACGGGCTGGCGTCACGCAGTCGGATGTTTTAGTCGGGGGTCTTGACGAGCGGCAGTGCGCAGTGGGGGTGTGGCCAGTGACTCGTCAACAAGGAAGGTGTCCGACCACCACAAGAACGCACGACTCCTCGTCTGATTACTCGGTTCCGACGACCGCAGCCTGAAGCTTGTCCAGCTCAACAGTCTTGCAGCGGACCGCCTGAGGGCGCCACCACCGTCAGGACGTCCCCCTCTGGCCACTTCCTGTCGGAGGCGTCCGCACTTTGTCGCCATTTAGAGGTCATTCTGTCCTTCATTTTGACTGTTGAAAAAGTTTTTCCCAGCATTCCATGGGACCATGATCGGCGTCAACAGCATCCACTCGTCGAGCCGCATGCGCTCACGGTCGCTCGGTTCTGTCCGGAGTGGGCGGGACTCCAGGGACTCGGACTGGTTGAGGCATTGCAGGACGACTCGCGCTCAGGATGAAGCGCAGAAGAACGTGGACAAGAAGAAGAAGCAGCAGAAGAAGAAGAGGAAGAAGGAGGAGGAGGTACAACAGATGTGAGAGAGACCCAAACTGGAAGACATCATCTTTGTTGTCCAAAGGAACACATTGGCTTTTTTGGGGAGGGGGCTTTTACTTTGTAAGAAGTCGTCTAATGCTAAGCTAACATGTAACTGTTTTGTTTGCAGGCGTTGTACACGTCCATCAAGACCGACAAGCTTCAGTGGACCATGTGAGTGTGACTGTTGCCATGGTAACCATTCCCTGTTCATGTCCGCGCTGCAATCACTGGCCAAATGCCTCTCTCTCTCTCACACACACACACACACACACACACACACACACGTTAAGTTAACAACACGATGATGAGTAAGCTAACACAGTACGTTGACCTTGTGTTTTCCCTTCTTTTGAAGCGATGAAGAGGAGTTGAGGAAGTCCATGTCCGAGTTGGCCGACGGCCGAACAGACTCCGCCTCCCACACTATGAAGCGAATCGGAAGCGGCGGCAATCACCTGGTGGGCGTGGCCCAGCAGGCCGACGGCGAGATGTACAAAAGCGGCTTCCTGGTCCGCAAAGTCCACGCAGATCCGGACGGAAAGAGAAGTACGCGACCTCACGTCATCCAAAACCGCCGTCTGCGTGCTCCTATGTTGACCCCTGGTGGCTAAATGTTGCTAGTGCAACTTTTTTCATGACTTGTTTTCTACCGCCATCTAGCGGTTAAATGTTGCCATTGTAACTTGTTTAAAAGGTTATTTCCTGCATCGCCAACTAGGGCAGTGGTCCCCAACATTTTTAATTACTATTTATTATGTATTGTGTAAAACTAAGACAGAAACAACATCAAATTAAAATCACTAAATGAATACAGACCCACCACCCCACCAGTATAGCAATGTTACAAAATTTGCTAAATTAAGTCTGACTGATAAAGCATGACTTGAACGTTAATTTGATACCTTATTCACTTCTCTACCCCAAATATGAAAGACGTTAGAGCAGATTTTATACCGGAAAATTGTGCCTTTGGTCCCCATTGCTTTAACAAGACAAAAGCTGTGATCGACCCAAGGACCTTGGCAAGTACAAACGTACTACAAAATATATCATAATTAGGCTGTGAAAATCCGTTTTCACCCCACACTAACCACAAGAAATACACCTAGCTATCATCAGTGACAGGAATGTGTAAAATCCACTCCAAATTTGAGAAAATCAATGTTTTTTAGCATGATTTTGTTATTATCTAAATTATTCATATTTATTTATATTAAAAGGTATCCATCGTGAAAATAGGACAATGCAAACGCGAAATGTAGTAATTCCGGGTCCAAAAAAACATTTCGCACAATCAGATTTAATGACATTTCATTTGCGGATAAATATTAAAGTTAATTAATATCCTATATACCTTTTATCTTGTCCCGAAGCTCAGATTCATGAGTTTGAAAGGCTTAAAGTTTGACTTAACATTCGAAGCATTCGTTTGAGTCAATGTGGTACAACACTCTATATAAATCAGTACAAAATTGATGAGGAACAAAGATGTATACGAATGAAAATACCCCCGATATCCTATGAAAAAATATCACTTTTAAGGACGTCCGCACGGACTCTCCAAATCGAGCGCGCCTCCACAGTGTCAAGATTTTTGCATCGCTAAAATATGGGTTCTGTAACACTGCCAACCAGTAGCAGCCTGGAGTGTGTTTGTTGTTTTGTAACAGGCAGTATGCTATTATGAGTTAACTTGAGGTCGTTAACAGAACAAATACGCACATTAGCACTCAATAAACGTCATCAAACCTTACCTTTACGCATCTCCACATACAGCAGTATCAGCATTTGGGAGGTGAAAGAAAAACGGGAAAAATACAGTATAGTAGTCTTATCTGTACAGTGTGGGAGAAAGTTAGCACACCCACAATGGTGCGTTCATGGACCGTTGAACCAAGTGGAATGTGTTACCACTCAACAAAAACATGCAAAAACTTTGGGATATCGAACTATATATTATTTTTGGAATAAAATAATGTCCATATTTACAAAATTGTTATGCATTAACATAAAATTAAATTAATAAAAAAAAATTGTTACTTTTTTTTTATCATTGCGCCTGAAAGTTTCCCGCGGCCCAGTGTGACCACCAATTGGGGACCCCTGATCTAGGTTATTTCTTGTCAGATTGATTTGACATAATTCCATTTTGCTTTGTGTTCCAGCGCCGCGTGGAAAGCGGGGTTGGAAGTCTTTCTATGCCATGTTGAAGGGTCGAGTGCTTTACCTGCAAAAGGTCAATGTCCCTCAAACGTACAATTTACCAAATGCCTTGAATGGTCACCTTACGGGAGGCTGCACTTTGATTGGCTTACAGGATGAGTACCGTGCTGAACGCCAGCTGACTGAGGAAGACGTGAAGAACGCCGTGTCTGTCCACCATTCCCTCGCCATGAGAGCCGCGGACTACAGCAAACGTCCAAACGTCTTCTACTTGCGCACGGCTGACTGGAGGGTGTTTTTGCTGCAGGCGCCGTAAGACCCGACATCACCACCTCGGCAGAATGTCGGCGTGTTAGCACGTCGCTAACATCTCGGCTCTTTTCCCCGTCAGGAACGCCGAGCACATGCAGTCGTGGATCACACGCATCAACGCCGTGGCAGCCATGTTCTCAGCGCCGCCTTTCCCGGCGGCCATCGGCTCTCGGAAGCGATTCAGCCGTCCTCTGCTTCCGGGATCTGACACCAAACTGTCGCAGGTAGCGGACACGCCCACCGTCTTCTCAGCGGGGTCCAAACGGGGTTACGTTGAGGAATGTTCTGTGCCGACAGGAAGAGCAGCTCAAATCCCATGAAGGTCGCTTCAGGGCCGCAGCCGCTGAGCTGGAAGACGTCTTGGCATCCACAGCCCAGCACAAAGTGAAAGGTCGCGAGCTGGACGAGCAGAAGCTGCGTCGGGAGTACTTGGAGTTTGAGGTAACACCATAAACCCCTCCACTTCCTGTCAGCGGCGTCATGCCGTGTCTTTTCCCCAACAGAAAACACGTTACGGTACATACGCCATGCTGCTGAGGGCCAAGATGGCTGCCGGCGACGGCAACGACTTGTCGGCGTTCGAAGCGCGGCTCTTTGAGGACGACCGCAACAGCAGCGGCCTCCAGAGGGCGCGGTCCAGCCCCACGCTGCCGCAGGAAGTGGACAACAAAGAGAGCAGAAGCAGAGACGAAGGAGGAAGCAGGAAGAGGAGCAAGCCGCACTTGAGCGGCCAACAGGCGGCAGCACCGTAAGCGGACCAGGAGCACATGCAAGGTCAGACTTCACAATAAAAGTTTCATTTGTGACAGGAAGTTGACGGCTGACGTGGCAACAGACGGGGAGCAGGTCGCCATGACAAGCGCTTAAGATGGCTGCGCCGCATGGAGACTGCTGTCATGGCAACAGAAGGCTGTCAAGATGACACGCCGTATGTACACAAAGAACGTGTGTCACATGGTCAGTTGAAATTGAATATTTTGAGGATTGTCCCGTCAGCTTGTCCGTCCGTCCCCCCGATGCCCCCTGCAGGACTGGAAGTGAACTGCACATTTAGGACACTTTATTCATGAAAACACAAGAATGTCACCTTAACGGAAAGACAAACAAGACAAAACATGTGATCTAATAATAATAATATTAAAATAGGGAGATCATTTTCATCTTATTTTCATGCATTTTGCTGTTTTTTTGTGTCCACTTTCCTGTGACCTCTGAACTCTGATGTCCTCATGATGACGAGACAACTCGTGTTTCCTGCTGCTCACTGATTGGCCACAGGCGGCTGCTCTTCTTCCATTGGCTGACTGCTGAAGCCACTGTCCACCGTAGACTCTGATTGGACGAAAAACAATTAACGCTTGCTAGCGTGGCTAACATCATTGTCCCCCTGTCAGTGTCACCTGGGTCGTGCTTGTCGCTGGGACGCTCGGCGGCACTCGTTAGCAGTCGCACTCCGTCCGTCAGGCCAAGGGACTGAAGAGCTTGGCGCAAACCTTCGAGAGGACCGCCGCCAAGCTGCACACAAACACCATGATGGAAGACGTCATCAAAAAGCCACTTAAAAAAAAATAGTGGGTGAGGGGGCGGGGCTTGACCTGGTAGTGTTGCAGCAGGTGTTGGCAGGGGGCGGGGCTGTCCTGGTACAGGTGAGTCAGCGTCATCATTCCCAGCTTCTCGGCCAGCTTCCTCCACGGAACGTCGGTGCCGCTCAGTACGTGGAGCAGGCGGGTCAGTGTCTGCCGGTCCAGGCAACTAGACTCCGCCCCTGAGCAGTCACACAGAAGGACGGTAACAAGCCTAAATATACCCTATCAGGTGACAGGAAGTGGAGTGCACGTAGTACCGGACCGACCTTGACCGGCGTCGCCTTTGACCTTCTTGCCCGGTGGACGGGAGGACGTGGAGGACAGCAGCTTCCTCACCTGAGCACAGCAGCACAAAGTCACATTACCCGCTCTCTTCCGCTTGAGCGCCGCTCGCTCACTACCTTGTGACACTTGGCCAGATCGAGCGGCGTGTGCCCGCCCACTTGTCTCTTGCGACATGCGACTGACGGCGAGGCAGCCTTCCCGACCTCCTCCTCCTCGTCTTCATCCGAGGATGAGCTGAAGACGAGCGGCTCGTCATTCTCCGCCTCCTTGTCTGCGCCTGCACGTGTCAATCAAACGGGTGTGTAGCAGTATGTGTGTGCACGTGCGTGTGTGTGTGCACGTGCGTGTGTGTGTGTGTACCAGCAGCGACCAGCATGGAGCAGAGTGTGTGCGAGTGCACGGCGGCCGCCAGGTGTAAAGGTGTGTTTCCTCCAAACGTGCGTGCATTCACGTCCGCCTTCAGCTGCAAATGACACAGAGGACAATGGTGCTGACGCGTCGCCGTGACATCACGTGATCGTGACATCAAAGTGACGCACGCACCTCGGTGATGAGAACGCACGCCGTTTTGAAGAGGTTCTCTCTGACGGCCAGGTGCAGTGGCGTGTGCCCGCCTTTCAGTTCGGGCGCGTTGATTTTGGCTCCGCCCTCCACCAGCAGGCGGAGGCAGCGCTCGCCGTCCCTGCGCACGGCCAGGTGGAGCGGGTGAAGACCTGCGTGTTGACAAAACAACTTGTGAGATGTTAACCCTGGCCTCCCCCGTGCGGCCCCGCCCACTCACCGTGGTAATCTGGCAAGGTCAACAGGTGGGCGTGGCCTTCCCCGAGGTGAGCCAGTAAGGGCCGGAGCGTGGCGCTGTCCCCAGCCAGTGCCGCCAGGTGCAGGGGGCTGCGCCCGTCTTTGTCCAGCCGGGTGGGGTCGGCCCCCGCCCTCAGCAACGTCTCTGCCACCTTGGCCTGGTGGGTGATGACCGCCAGATGGAGTGGCGTCTGCAGCCGGCACAGAGCTACATGTCAGTCACATGACCTCAACTAGTTAGAGGCTTCGCGAGCCATTAGCCACCTGCTGCAGGTGGTTGGTGGCGTTGAGGACGTGCGCCTGCTGGTTGCTAAGCAACGTGTCAGTCAGCTGCTGGACGACGCCTGTCTGCTGATGGATGACAGCCAGGTGCAAAGGACTAGGGGGCAACAAAGGGGCGGGACATTAGAAAGGGCGGCACGTTGGGGCGGGCTCTTTTGCACGGGACTGACGTGTCTCCGTTGGTGTCCCGCATGCTGCACAGGTGTCTGTGGACTTCCAGAAGGACCCGCGCGTCGCCGCTGGTGCAGTACTGCAGGAGGGCGGCGGCGGTCTGGCGAGCGCCGCGAGACACTCGAGCGTGGAGGGCGGCGACTGTGGAGAGAGAGAAAGGTCTCACGTGAAGAGACGTGAGCGAGCGAGGCGCTCCCAACGTAGTGGACGTGTTTGTACCCATGTGGGACAGCTGTCTCTGTGACTGCTGGGGGGTGGAGCCCGACATCTGGGCCCCACCGCAAAAGCCAATAAAGTTTCCTGGAGGGAAAACTCCTCCTCTTCCCCCGCCCCCTGCCGCGCCATTCATGTGTTGATTGAAGTGAAAGCCTGAAAGTCACAGACGTTAAGAACGTTCTTTACAACAACGTGCTCTGTGTCTCACCTTCGCCCCCAGACCCTCCCCCTCCAAAGCCACCAGCTCCTCCTCCTCCTCTTCTTGCCCCGCCCCCTGGCCAGGGTTCATGGTGGGGGAGGGGCTTCTGCTTCTTCCTCAGCACTTCCTCTTTGTCTGAGCAGGAAGAAGAAGAAGGTGCCGTCAGAAGAGCAAAGTGGGTGAGGGCTGACAGTGGGCGGAGCCTCTTACCCTGCACATGTGGGATGTACGTGAAGTGTTTGGGGTCGCTGCAGTCGCCCGCCTTCTTCCTCTTCAGCTGCAGGAAAACGGTCACGGGACGCTCGATCTCAGCGCTGTGATATGGCGGCGTTTTGAACACAATGGCGTACTGAGGAGAGAGGGGCCAGCAGTCACGTGACTATCTGCGGTCATGTGACTCTGTGAGACTGGTGAGCACTCGCCTGCTTGTGCACGTCCGTGGGTGCAAAGTCGCCAAAGGCCTCCCAGCCGCCCTCCTCGTCCTCGTAGAAGCGGATCTCGATGTCATCTGCGGCAAAGAAAAGGCCTATGCTAATGAGAATGCTAACAAGCTTGTCAAATGGTTGCAATGCTACATGGATCAGCACAGGTCACCTGACCTTTCTGGACTTTGTCACACAGCAGGAAGATCTCGTCTCCTCCGAGCACGGAGCCACACGTCGTGTCCATGCGAGAGATTTTCAGGTTGGATGCGTTGGGAGACTCTGGAGGGAAAGCAAAACATGGTGTGGGCGAGCGGGTCAAAATGGCGGCCGACGGTGGTTGTGTCTTGCGCACTCACTGCTGTCGTAGATGGCGTTGGACACCACGGGTTTCAGCGCTCGGCTGAATCCTCCATTGCTGTCCTTGAGGAAGGCGGTGAACTTTAACCTGACGATGTTGAGGTCCATCACCTTGGACAGCTCCTTGGCCTCCTTCAGCACCGCGCTCTCCTCTGACTCTGAAGGGGCGGGTTAGCTGTCATGTGACTCTTGGAGGGAAGGTCTGTGTCTCAACTGGTGCACTTGTGTACTTACACTAAGGCTTTTGAGTGCACACCTGTACTTAAACTTAAGTCTTGAGCGCTGAAGTGAAAACTTGTGTTCTTACATAGTATTTTGAGTGCATAAGTGCACACCTGCGTACTTAGATTTAGTCTTTTGAGTGCATAAGTGCACACTTGGCATACTTGACCTTCGTCTTTTGAGTGCATAAGTGCACATTTACGTTTATTTACAGTGTGCAGAAATGTCTTCACACTGAGAAGTACAACAGAATGCTGTGCAATGAAGCACATTGATGGACCGCTCTCGATTGTGGCCATCTTGGCTTTGTAGCGGAAGGGGAGGGGCTAACTTGAAATAACGGCAGCTGAGAAACAATCCATAAACATGAATGGATTTGGGACAGCACTACACTGTCAAAATGTGTTCACTAAGTACACTACATTTGCACAGTGTACATATTGAAGTGCACTGATGATGATTCCATTTGAGACACAACAACAGCAGGAGAGAGAGCGTCACCTGTCAGGTGGGCGTGGCCTCCTCTCTGTCGCCTCCACTCGTCTCGCAGCCTTCGTGTCAAAACCTCAACAACGCCTTTCTTGGTCACGTGGAGGATTCCCAAGTTACTGAAACTACAGGAAGCGACATCGTCACAGGCTGTGTCGTGCGTCTGCACACAGGAAGTGCTGGCGAGGGCGGCGGCACTAACGAGGCGGTCAGGTCATTGGGGCCAATGTCGAGCGTGCATGTGCCGTTCTCGTTGCAGTGGCGTCCCACCAGGCTGTGGGCGTGCACGCGGGGGGGCTCAGTGTGGCTGACCAGCTGGACCTCCACGCGGGCGTGTCCCACATAGTTGTTGATCTGACACACACACACACACACGTGTAAGAAACAGGAAGCTGAAGAAGAAAAAAACGTCAATGAGTTTCACCTTGACAGTTGGGTACGTTCTTCTGTTCTTCTCGCTGGACGCTCCCGGCAGCCCGCCGTGGGACGGACCCTCACACTCGTAACGAAAGCGAAAGCCACGCTGGGGAAAAACAGAAAAAAAGACGTTGACGAGTTGTATTTTTGTGGAAAAGTCATTTTTATGAGAAAATGCTGCAATTTTATGGGGGGAAAAGTGGGAATATTAACAAAAAAAAATCTGAACTTTAGAGGAAATTATTGGAAGGTTACAAAAAAAAAGTTGTACAGTGAGGAAAAAGTGTAATTTTTTTGATGAAATCCTGCAATTTGGGGGGAAAAGTTAAAGAATATTACCAAAAAATTACTATGCACATTTACACAATGAAAGTTAAGGAAACATGAAAAACGTCTTTAAAAAGCTTGCATATGAGAAAAGGTCGTACATTTACGAGAAGAAATTTACGAGATGAAATTTTATGAGAAAACATTTTTTACTTCTGTGACAATAACCACCGTCATTTTATGAGGAAAAAGATGTACTTCTGTGAGGAAAAAGTGTCATTTTTATGGTAAAATACTGCAATTTTACAGAGAAAAGAGTTGGAATATTAACAAAAAATTCTGAATTTTAAAGAAAATGATTGCAATTTTGCATAATGAAAGTTAAGCAAAAATGAAAAAAACCATCTTGAAAACTTTTAATATGAAAAAAGTCATACATTTGCGCGAAATTGGTTGCAATTTCACAAGATGAAGGTCGCAGTTTTACGAGAAAAAAAAGTTGTACTTCTGTAAGGAAAAAGCTATTTTTATGGGAAAATACTGCAATTTTATGGGGGAAAAAGTGGGAACATGACAAAAATCATCTTAAATTTGATCAGAAACTATTGCAATTTTACACAATAAAAGTTAAGGAAGCATGAATAAAATCTTTAAAAAGATGGAATATGAGAAAAAGTGATTCATTTATGAGAAATTGGTTGCAATTCTACAACATGAAATTGGCAATTTTATGAGAAAAAAGTCATTTTTATGATAAAATACTGGAATTTTACAGGGAAAAAAAGTTCTTAACAAGCATGTCACATGACCTCTACTTTCTCTTTTGTCTCATGAGACAAAACTTCTACTTTCTCTTCTGTTTGTTGACATCATTTCACCATTAGCTTGTTAGCTTGTCACCTGTTTGGGCTCCTCGATGATTTGGATATAAGGGCCGTGCGCTGAAACACACACACACGAGGTCAGGACGCTGATGATGTCATGACGGCGAGAGGATAAGGGTACCTGTTTCAGGTATGTAGGCCTCAGTCTTGATGTCCACAGGAGGGATGTAGTCATACGGCATCAAGTTGAACTGTAAAGTGACAAAAATACTCACCATCATCCAAGCTCACCGGCGACTTCAGACCTTCATGACCAACACTCACCTCACTGTTGTCATAGACGTTCATGAACTGAGCGTCTGTCATCCTGCGAGGGGAAAAAAAAGAAAAAAAAAGTTTCACTTTTCAAATGACGTGTACTTCCTGCAAAATGCCAGAATAGGAAAACCCCCAGAATTCCAGCAGCACAAACAAAAAAGTCTTTGGGTCCATCTTTTACTCTGCACCTTCTGCCACGTGTGTGACCTCTGACCTTTGAAGCTTGATGGTGTGACCTCTGAGCTCCAGGTCACTGTTGCCATGGCAACCACTCACTCGCATCCTCCTTCCGACACACGTGGGACACTTTTTTTGTAGGGTTATTGATGGCTTAAGTATTGGCTCATTGACGCCTAACGGGTGGCTTGCTGGCATTTTATTAGTACACATATTGTCGCGTTACTGACGGTTGCGTTCACACACGAAGACGACGTTCCTGAAGCGTTTAATGAGGAGGATCGTTTTTCTGAAGTTGTTGACGAGTCACTGCTGAGTTACTCGAGAAGTTACAGATGGATTATTGATTAGGAACAGCGTGGGGGTAAAGGTCAAAAGCAGAAACGCAAGCACATTGATGAATAAAGTGGTCGACGGGGACGAAAAAAAGAGAAAAAGTACGTTTACCTGTCTGCAGTTGTCACGGCCTGGACTGTTGAAACTTCAAGTGTCACAACAGAAATATTAGGAAATCATATGGATGTACTTCCTGAGAGTGATTTCAAAATAAGGGTTTTTACGCTATAGTGACTAGTTTTAGTTTGTATTTGTAGTGATATTGTTGTATTGTTGATTTTGCATGCAGCCACAAAACTCGTGTTCCACTGGCGACGTATTGCCAAGGCAGATTTGTGGGGGGTTTTGACGAGTTGTCGGCTTTTTGCTTCTTTCCATGTACAATGTTCAGCAACAAAGTATGCATGTACGCAGATATTAAAACGCAAACAACTAGTATAAGTGTTAGGCATTGTAAAAATGCTCATCAAATCATCAACAATTATTGGCGTCAAAAGACAACCCCCTCCAAAAAAAGTATTGTTAAAATTCAGGCTCTTAATTTGAATTGGCAGCTGAGGTACCGGAAGCAGCAGTCTTAATCACAGCAATCCGCGCAGGCTGTGTGGTTGCCGTGGTAACCGCCAGCCTGTCAGTCAGTGCGGAAAGCCCCGGAGATGGCGGGGAATTCCGACCTCAAGTGGCAATCCCTACGCTTTGATTGGTTCAAAGACTTAAATCCCTCCTACCGGAAGTCTTCTCGCTCTTTCATGATTTGAGTAGCCGGAGTAGTGAACGTATCATACACATGAAAATGACAAATGATTGTGCTTCGTGGCCATTTAAACTGATCTATGTGTCAATTCAAGAGTACATATCGCACATTTTGTCGTCCTTCGTCACTGTTATTTCTTTACGTTGCTAAACGACATTCGGGAAACGCTGTGCCCGCCACAAGGGGGCGGCATATTGCTGCCATGACTAGATTAGCTCAGTCATGCGTCATTAAATTAAATGAAAGCACTGAAGTCAAGTTCTACAAACTTAAAACAACGCACAAAGCGTCAGTCTTTATTTCTGTTTAATATACATACATATATATATAATCCAGCGAATAAATGTGTGTATCAAAGTGAACAGCCTCAAGGGGACGCCGTATTGTTGCCATTACTAGCTTAGCTTAGTCATGCGTCATTAACAAATAAAAGCCCAGTCAAGTTCTAGAAACACAAAACAACGCACAAAGCGTTGGTCTTTTATTTCTGTGAAATATAGACAATTGTGCATATGTGTATACACAAACATACACACACACACATATATATATATATATATAGTATGTAATATGTGTGTGTGTGTGTGTGTACACATATATCGGCGAATGAACGAATGTGTGTGTATCAAAGTCAATGTTTGACTGGGCTGGTGGATGACTGACATGATAGGCTG
This sequence comes from Dunckerocampus dactyliophorus, assembly GCF_027744805.1. Classification (NCBI taxonomy): domain Eukaryota; kingdom Metazoa; phylum Chordata; class Actinopteri; order Syngnathiformes; family Syngnathidae; genus Dunckerocampus; species Dunckerocampus dactyliophorus. The sequence goes on along the minus strand of NC_072832.1, from coordinate 24,155,365 downwards.
CAACTGCTCCTTGAAAAAGACATGAAAAATGTATTCAAGACATGAAAAATATATTTATGAAACAGTTTGCTTTTTGCCCTTTTTGGTGTTTTTAAGGCTTTTTAAAAATTCCACGCACGCACGCACGCACGCACGCACACACACACACACACACACACACACACGTCAAGCCTCATAGGACAGACAGCTACGTGAAGATGAGTCCGGCCTCGCTGTAAACTTTAAAGACTTTCTCGATGGCGTTGACGTAGGCGGCGGTGCGCAGGTCCAAGCCCAGCTGGTACTTGTTGGCAGTTCGCATGATTTGCTGCCAGGGTGCGGAGTTAAAGCAGGAACAGAAATTAGTACAGCGGTTTATCAAATCACATGATGCATTGTGAGGTAAAGTGGGTGCAACGAAACTTACCCTGGCCGAGCGCTCCATGGTGAAGGCCAAGCCCGAGTGAACGATGTCCTTCTCGGACGCCCCCTATGGCACAGCACAGCTGTTATAATACACGTGACCAGCAGGGGGCAGAGCGGCGGCGGCGCGTACTCACAGCAATTCTCGCTTGGAACTCCGACGTGGGAACGATCGGAATGGCACCGCCATGTTTCCCGAACTTCCTCTCCAGACTTTCCTGGACGGACACTGCGGAGGGAAAGGACATCTGTGTTTTCCCCCCTTTCCCGCCTGGTGAATGTGGGCGGAGCTTACTCACTTAGCAGGTGGTAGTTGGAGTCGCGCTCGTATTTGAACGTCAGCCGTCCGTAACTGACGTGGTTGAGATTTTTCAACCACTCGAAGTAGGACACGGTCACGCCCCCGGCATTCAGGTACATGTCCTGCAAGGTTAGGGGGCGGAGCAAAGGTTAGCGCGGTGACATCGTTCTGCATGTTTGGAAATTGGGTGGAGTCAACAGACCGGAATGACTAAGATGTTCCTGTCCAGGAAGATGCGGTCGGCTTCGGGCGTGGTCGGACCATTGGCTCCCTCTGCGATGATCTACAAAAACAAGATGGCCGACACGTGACGCAGTCGTATTTGAAAGGACGCCACTATCAATCAATCAAAGGGCGAGTGCAAAACCTTGGCTTTGATCTTGTGGGCGTTGCCTTTGGTCAGCTGCTTTTCGCTGGCGGCGGGAATCAGGATGTCACAGTTGGCCTCCAGGATGCTTCCCTCGTACGGTGTGGACTTAGGGAAGCCAACGACGGTCCCGTTGGCCTGGAGACAGGTGGTCTTTGTTTTCAGCTCGCCACTGATAATATAGTGTACAGCCTAGGTTCCCAAAGTGGGGTACGCGTACCCGCAGCGGTGCGTGAATAAAAATGGAAAACAATTAGCGCCTAACACTCACAATTACAAGCGTGCATCGTCATAGCTGAAAGAAGGAAGCAGACACGACATGAAGTTCTTCATTGCTCTGTGTGAGTTTTATGAATATGTAAATAAGTTTGATGATTATGTTGTATATGAGTGTTTAATCTTGAAGGTGTTCCAATCCCCGCACTGTGAAAACCTGTCAATATATGTGCGTGGCAGGATGAGAGAGGCTTTATCGCTGCTTGTATGTAATTTTGTACTGTGGATACTGCTTTATCATGTTTGTTCAACTTTCCCTTTCAATTTGGTATCAAATTAATATGCAGATTGAAATCATAGCGATTGAGAGTGGACAAAAGTGAAGCGAAGTAGGATTCAATATTAATAAACGGAATATTTTCATAGTTATGGCGTAATCTTCTAAATACGGGTTTTAACATTATTAGAGCCCTGTAGACGTTGAATAACACCCATATAGTCACCTTTACATTTGTATTACCCAATATAGTAGATATAATCAGGGAAAATAAGACACATTAGACATGTACAGTATAAGATAACAGACTCGCACGTTAGCAGTTACTTGTTTTCTGGACAGCGTACTTCCTGCAGTGGCTATTGTCTCATCAAAGTATTGTAATGGCGGCTTTAAATAGTTTTACACTCATATTACCCAATATAGTATTTGTATTTGTATTTGTATTTGTACTTTATTTATCCCAATGAACAACATGGTTCAGGTGGTGCAGGTGTTGTAGAGCCTGACAGCATAGTAGACTCCTTTTACCCAATATAGTACATATAAACATTAGACATAAATAAGATAACAGACTCACATACTTGTATTAGCAGTTCCTTGTTGTTTTTTTTACTGGACAGTGTACTTCCTGCGGTGGCTATTGTCTCATCAATGTATTCTAATGGTGGCTTGAAATGGCTGTATACGCGTATTACCCAATATAGTAGACATGGCAAATAAGCCATTTAAGACGTAAATAAAACTCCTGCTCGTGTTCCCTGGGGGACCTTAGTGCCAGGCGGTGACATCGGCGGTTCCGAGTTGAGTTTTAGCTTGTCGTGAGTTATGGCCCCAACAGTAGCCCGTGTTATTATTAAGATTAATATTAGGGCTGCCAAATGATTACAATTTTTTTAATCAAATTAAATCACAGTTTTCAAATTAATTAATCATGGTTAATCACAATTTGCAACTATGTGTGAAATGTGCCCTTTTTGGTCTATTTTATGAACAAAAAGCTAAATGACAGGAGACAATCTTATATATTTGTATGTATTAACAGCTCCAAATGAAGTGAATTTAAGTCATGCTAAAAGATACCACACACGTCTGAAAATCTACATGTCTAACACTAGTCTCTTTAAGAGTAGCGGAACATTTGAATCACACTTTAACCGTGTTATGATGAGCCCCGAGGGGTTGCGTTCAAGACACCACGTCATTTTTTTAAGTTGAATTCACTGTTTTGAGTTTTGATGTATTTTTCTGGGATTTCTAAGCATACTTAAATGCAGCAAATTGCACTTCCGCAGTCGGAGTTACGCTAGTGACTGATAAGAATAGCCACTTACGTTTTTTTCCTTTTCTTTTTGTTTATTTAGACCACACATTCACACATAATGAAGACGTTGTGATGTTCGAGGTGGAGTGCCCTGCGTGCACATCACTGTCGTCTAGTGACAACAAAGAAGTGTCGTTCCGAGGAGGACTACAGATGTGTTTATGAATTGGTGATACATTACTTGGTTTTGGAATTTCACTGCTGTTGATGTGTTTGGGTCAGAATAAAGTTATAAAAGAGCAAAGAGTGTCAGACTCTGTGTGAGGATGCTATTGTGCCTCCGTCTGTCATCATAACAGAGAGAGGTGGCTTGAAATGCGTTAACTACGCAAAAAATGTAAGCAATTGATTTCAGAAATTAGTTACCGCCGTTAACGCGCCATTTTTGACAGCCCTAAGTATTATGTTATTATTTGGTGAGATAATTTAAACCTACAATAACTGCCTGTTCTGGTGATCACCTCTCACATTCTGGGGACACGTAGTGGCCAATGTAGGATACTACGTTCACATGGAGAATGTCTCTTCTGCCTTGTATTTTAGTTCATTTAGCCATTTTTATATTTGAAAATGCGCAATTTAGGCCAAGAATATGTACAATTTGCTTAATTATGCTTTTTTTAAAAATTACTAATAATAGGCCGTATTACACCACAAAACAGTAATCATTTATTAATTACTTTTTGAAAAAACGCAATATAGTGATGGAGCGATATTCGAACCACGACATAGCGAGGGTCGACTGTATATCTAGCTACAACCAATACAGACCAATTTGTAGTCCTCCAGCTCTTTGGGATCGATGCCTTCCGGGTTCCAGATGCTTCCGTCCAATTCTCCGACTCCGATGCACTTAGCCCCAAAGCGATGAAGATATCTCATGGAGTGAAGGCCCACGTTACCAAAACCCTGAAGCAGAAGGAAGTAATCAATTTGGAGGCTAATGCTAATAGCCTTGTCATGTGCATGTGCAGGTAGTTCCTAATAAAGTGACCTAAAGACGTGTGTTCTACCTGGATGACGAAGGTCTTGTCCTGGAAGCCGGGGCACATTCCCAGCTTGCTCATATAGGCAGCCTCGTTGACAAAGTTCTCGATGCCGTGAAAAACTCCTCGTCCTGTGGCAGAGATCCGACCGTGGATCCCCCCCTGGCTGATAGGCTTCCCGGTGACGCAGGCGTGAGCGTTGATGTCCTAAAAAAAGACAAAGATACTTCTATATGTCCCAAACATGAGATGTCCCTCCGTGGACTCACATAGTGTCCCATGGTGGTGGCGAAGGTGTCGGCGATCCAGGACATCTCCCTCTCTCCAGTGCTCATGTCTGGAGCAGGAACGTCTATACCGGGTCCTGCAGAGGACAAAAAAGTCATGGTCTTCCTGTATGTGTGTGTGTGGGTGTGTCTGTTTTTTTTTATTTTTACCCACCGATGAAACCTTTCTTGGCAAGCTCCAAGGTGAACCGCCTGGTGATCTTCTCCAACTCGTTGTCCTGGAAATGAGTCACGTGACCTTAAAGAAGTCTGCCATCTTGAGTGCTGTTGGCAACGTGACTTACGGAATAGTTCTTGGGATTGATCTTGACACCAGCCTTGGCGCCGCCAAAGGGAACATCTAAACACATCCCAGTGATTTTAGACGAGCGATTCCGTGCACCTTCACGTGCCAGTGTCATTGTACTTACCAACCACGGCGCACTTGTACGTCATCAGTGACGCCAGCGCTTTGACCTCATCGACAGACACGTCCATGCTGTATCGGATCCCTGGAACACACAGTCACATGATCACAGTGCTGCCTCAATGTTACGTTTTCAGTTGACATCAAAGCATCAGTCGTGACATCTGACGGTACACATTCATCACGTCTCTTGCTCTCGCTCTCTCACTCACGCACGCAGGCACGCGCTCACGCACACAAGACCGGAATGTCAACATTCCTGATCAGGGCGTTAACTTGACTCAACATTCAAACAGGTACAGACACACGTATAATAACACTGCGCGCGCACACACAAAGAATGGTGAGGTCCATATTGCGTGGATGTGAGTGGCCAGTAACCCAGCGTGCCCCCCGACCCCAGCCCACATGCTGACCTCCCTTGCAGGGCGTCCTGTGCTGGCTGTGCTGAGCCCGGCAGCCCTCCACCACCTCCCACTCTCCGTTGTCTCTCTTGATGGGGAAGCTGACGCTCAGGACGTGGTTACACGGCTTGATGATCCGCAGGATCCCGCGGACCCTCTTCCGCTTGTTCTCGTGACTCTCTCGAGTCTTCAGGTCGTCCACCAGCTTGTCCTCCACGATAGCGGCGCCGCGGTCGAAGAAGCCCTCCACCATGGTGAAGAAGTTGGGGTCGTCGTCCCGGTCCACGGCCTGGGAGTAGTCGCGGTACCGCAGCCGAGACGCCGCCGCCGGGAGAACTGAGTCAGCGGCGCCCAGCCAGGCGCTCGTCCCCCGGGCGAGCATCCTTCCTAAGTTCCGGTACATTTTTGTGATTTTAAAGCTTGTTAACTAACTTCTACAAAGAAGGGAGAAAGTCACAAAGTCAACGAGGAAATGGAACAAGGAAACTCCTCCTCCTCCTCCTCCTCCTCCTGCTGCTGTTGCTCTTCCTTTTCTTCATCCTCCTCTCACTCCTCTTCCTCTATGACACATGACACATTGCACCTGGACTTTCGTTCAACATCTGGACCTTGTAGCGTTGCCCGTGTTAGCTTAGCATTAGCTTCAAACGCTAACTTTGAAACGCAACTCTGTGATTCTTGCGGTTAACTTTAGTATCAAACTGTTTGTGTCGGAACTTAAGTGGTGACTTAGCTTTTAGGTTAACTTAACTCTGAAGTGTGAGAGTATCGTACTTTGAGCATTCTCAGTAGCCTAGCATAGCATTAGCATTAACGCCGACGTCTGTGTAGCTTTGACTAGCTTTGAAAAGTGTGACGATGTAACACGACTCCAAATGACAGCATCGGCAGCCCCTCACCCCAAATGGACATTTCTCACAGTTAACAAGTTGATTTAGTCAATATATTGTTGTCTTTCATATTAAATGTGATTTTAAATAACCCTTGTTAAAAGCAATAATTATCTTAATATATAATCAACATATGATAATCAATTAACATTATTGCGTTAAAAATGTACATGTGTGATGTGTATTGTTACAGTGAGACATGAGATATGTCCAGAACTTTCTCCTCTTAGGATGTGTGAGCGGCCAAGGATCCACGTTTTCCTGGGGGCCCCTCCCTCCACACCTGACAATGCATCAGCGCCTGACTGTGCCATAGAGAGGGAGGGGGCACCAATCGGCCGCTGGCGACACCTGGAGCTCTCCTGGCAGGAAGGCCGGCTTGTCCCTGCCGGTGAGGTGCTTGGGAACCAACACTTGACATTGTATTCCCAACTTTCATGTAACATATTTATTAGGGGTGCACGATAATTATCAGGCTGATATCACGTAATTATGACGCCATACCGATAAATCCGATAACATAAAAAATAGCTCGCAATAACAATAATTTAAAAAAAACTCCTATGAGGCGGTCTGTGCGGGTGAGCAAATCAAGCACTCCTTTCTCCTGCCTGTGATGTTAACGGCCAATCATAACTTCATCTAGGCTCCCTTGAAAACAAACATTGACTTTCTGAGGAAGACATTTTACATGCTAGTTATACCAAATGCTCCGCAATGGGGGGGGGGGCGCTGAGCAAATAAAATCTTATCAGCCTTCTGAAACGCCAGCACCGTGGCACTTGAAAATTGATAAAGGTTTGTCAGAGACCTCTTGTGGCGTCACACCGGCTGCTCGGAGCGTTTGTCTGAATACAGTGCACCTTGCTAGGCTACGCCAGGTGGCTCCCCCCGCTCTATACTCTGGTTCTCTTGATAGTAGTAACGTGGTAGTAGTAATGTCATGATATTTGATTAGGACAAATCCAAATACTCAGGTGTGCACAAACTAGAGTTAAATGTAATTTAAAAAATCAGAAATAAAAAAAGTTATTGGTTGTCTGTACCTTATCGGTCTTGAAGTACAACATTATTGGTATTGGCTAAAAAAAAAAGTTATTGTGCATCTCTAATATTTATTTCTCTTTAGATGCGGAAGAAGCGGTTCATCTCTCACAAGACCAGAACAAGGCTAAAACCACAACTCGGGATGGTCCAGCCTCAAGAACTGAACAGACCACAGAGAGGTCCGAACGACATAAACCACGGTCAGACGAGCAGGACCAGCGCGCGGTCTCTGTTCAAGAGTATCTGGACTCATGTTTCCCTGCTGCTCAACTAGAACAAACTAGAGAACCACAACCCATTACTACAACCCAGTACCTTGCTACCTGGACTCTAAGTCAAGCGTTAATTCTGAGAAGTTCCCAATCAGCTAGCAGCCCCTCCCAGAGCCCACAAAAACACCCCCAAACGTCACCAGAAGACTCCTCCAATACGCCGGAGCTCTTCAGTCCGTCAGCCCGGTGGTCTCCTGGAGGTTCCGGTGAGCCCCTCTGTCTGGAGCAGCGGGCCGAGCAAGGGGGCGTGGTCCTGGAGGCCACTTCACATGGAGTGCTGTGCTCCCAGGAGGACAGCAGTTTGCCCTCCAGTCCCGGACATAAAAGAGCTCGTCTCGCTGACGACGTCGGGACGGAGGTGTCGGCTTCAGATGGAAATGGTGCAGCTGGGTTTCGCGGTTCCACCACGCTTCTCGTCCAGTGTGCTCAAGCGGCAGTTCGGTATCAGGTTCTGGTCGTTGTCGTCCATCCGTGTCAGGTGAAAGAGGTGAAGGTGAGTTGTTGACTCTTACAGTACTTTGTCATTCGATTTGCCTTAAGTCCCCTAATCAAATGGGAGATGTAACTAAACAACAGAGGTCATCCAGTAGATGCAGAATAGTATCAAAACTACAGGCTATCGTTGTGCTTCTGACATTGAAGGTGAAGTCTGGACCCTCCACTGGGACCCTGGTCCCTTTGGCCACCATGGTGGTGACGGACCAGTCAGCCACGGACATGAAGGTGGTGTTGTGGCGGCGGGCGGCATTCTGGGCGTTGACTGTCAGTGTCGGAGATGTTGTGCTCATCACAGGTACACAAACATGAGAAGGCAGGTGGCGCTATAACTCCTCGCTTGAAGACCACTTTAGCCAAGCATAAGGTTGAAGAGTGTGAAGATTGTTCTTCAGGCCTGCAGTTGCGTGAGGACACCTGGAGGGGAGAAAAGGTACTGCAGTCCACCTTTGGCAGCAAACTTCTTAACTTGGGTCACATTGGTGCCCCCACCTGTCCACCAGGTAGCACTTTACAGCCCTACCTCACACTCAAAATCCTCTTTATTCTCACTAACAGTTTCCTTCTCCCCACCAACGCTAGGTGGCCATCAGGTTCATGCACGCTCTGTAGTTTCTCTTTGTGACTTCCTTCAAGAGCAGCGCCCCCTGCTGCTGTCTGTGCCGCCCCGGCCCCCTCAGGACTTGAGGCGGCTGCCATACGCACCCCTGTGGGCACTGAAAGTGAACATGCTGGTTCACGCCTTGCTGCGTGTCAAACACGCACACATCAGCACAGGTGGGTCGGATGATGAGCTGGGTGCTCGCCTGAGTTAAAAGTTTTCATTTATGATGCGCGTTGCAGAGTGGCGAGGAGAAGCGGATTCCCGCTGCAGGTCAGCTCTGGAACGTCAGGCTGTTGTGACCGTAGAGCAGGCGGACAGCCAGCAGGGGGTATTGCTGCTGTGGGGGGCAGCTCTGGACTGGCTCCCACGCTTTAGGACATACAAAGGTTGGGTTCTTGTTTGGACCGCTGAAGACTTTACCTTGACAAACATGTTATCACTTCATCGACTTTAGATGCTGTCTGGGATGTCCGATTCCTCCTGGTAAGGGAGGGCTTGACGTCTGACCTCCCAGAGCTTCACACCACCCCCTGGAGCTCAATCCGGCTTATGGACGGCACCGACCGCAGACTGCAGGACTTCATGTGTGGAACTACCAGCCCTGTGGATCTGGACCTGGATACGCTGCTGTCCCAGAGCTACTCAGGTGACTCATGCAGGTCCTGACACTTTGGTTTCATAAGCTATAATAAATAATGTGCAGGACACTTGGATTGAATTGTCACACTCATCTCAGTATGTGTGTATAGTATCGGAGTTCTGATGATATGCTGTGATGTGTTCTTGCTAGGGCTGTCAAAGTTAACACATTATTCACGAGTTAACGGAAGATTTCTCTAACGGCAGACATTTTTTTTTGGACGTGCAATTAACGTGTGCTCGTCCTGTTTGACCCTCCGCCGACGCTGTAGTTTGAGGAAGCAACAGTCACCGTGGAGCTACAAGCGGGAGCAAATGCAGAAATGGAGAAAGAAAGGTGTATTTTTATTGGTAAATTTAGCTTCAAAGCCTTGGCAGATGGCTCTTGCAACAAGACCAGAGTTATTTGTATCTACAGTCGCTGTGATTGGAATTGTCACGAGACTATGTTGTCTTCGACTTGCCAGAGAGAAGCGGGAAGGTACTGAAGCACTGACGGTATTTTTTTATTGCCTGTTATACAGTGGTACCTTGTCCCTTTTTTTTATTAGACGCGAGCCGTCTCTGCGATGATTTTTTGCTTGGAACTGCAAGCTAAAATTTGGGTACGAGCAGCTAATTAATGGCAGGCCTAGCCGAGGACAGCTATGTAGGCTTCTGTCAATTCAGCGCTAGCAGCGCTAGCTTTAGCAATGCACTAGCTAGTCATCAACACATCAGTCCAACATATGTACATTATAGCGATCTAATTGATCTTATTTATTATGTATTGTGTAAAACTAAAACAGGAACAACATCAAATTAAAAGCACGAAATGAATATAGACCCCCCCCATTCACCAGTAGGAGCCTGGACTTGTTTTTCAGAGACGTGTACCACAAATGTACACATTAGCACTAATAAGGTCATGAAAGGTTACCTTTATGCATTCACACGTAGTATCAGCATTTGGGAGCAAATATGAGGTGAGAGGAAAAAAAGTAAAAATACAGTACAGTAGTCTATCTGTGCAGCATGGGAGAACATAGAAGGTGCGTTCAAAGACCATCAAACAGTGGGACAAATCGGCGCTCGCATTAAACATTCAAAAAATGTGTTATTTATTTTCAATAAAATAATGCACCATATTTCCAAAATTGATATCACTTTACATAATTTGATGTAATTATCGTAGTTAACTCAGTTCAGCAGGACAGCGGAGGACATCCTGGACTGATCATTGGGATATTGGACCCGCGCCACTACACCGCTATGCAAGCATAAAAAAACTGTGTCGTCCCTTAGGAGACGTGCTGCTCAGAGTCCAGGTCATCAGCTTCCACTTCCAGCCTTCCTACAATGCACCACATCCGACCCTCCACTGCTTTACGCCACAGCCTGACGTCCTGGCAGCGCTGAGTGGCGACATCACATACTCTGGCTGCGGCCGCTGCTCTGCTGAACTCGATACAGACGCCAATGGAATTTATCGTCCTTGCTACCCGTGCCTGCCTTACACGGCCGTACGCCGCTACTACAGGTGAGTGACATTAGCATCACCTGTCAGGGGCGGAGCTACACTTGTTTTGAATGCTGTGTGTATTTGTCTTCAGGCCAAGTGTGTTGACAGTGACTGGGCGGGGCAACCATAGCGTGTGCATTCAGGTTCCTGCCCTCGCTCTTCAGAAGATTCTCGATGCTCTGCCTGATGAGCTACACAGAAGCTCAGGTGAGGCCTAAAGAGTCAACGTTTGTGCTCTCTGGCTCTGGTTTTGAAAGTCTGCCTTGTACCCCAATTGGCTTTCAGCTCCAGGTTCTGAAGTGAAGCACATCGAGGTGGCTGCACAGAGGCTCCAAAACCTCCTGAGCCTTCCAAGGAAAACCGTCATTGTTACCGTGCGCAGCCTCTTCCTGCGTGACGAAAACAGCGTCCCAATCAGTCAGGAGCTCACAATGCTGGACCTCCAGATCTCAAGAACGTGAAGTGTCAGACCTGCTGGACCACTTCAGGTCAGGTCAGGTCAGGTGCGGTCTTTTGCCAAAAAGTGGATTGTATGGCCATTTTACAAGATGGAACAACAAATGTGGAGATGATTTTTTTTTTTGTTGCTATAGCGACTGCTCGCATTCATGAGATATAGCATATGACCAAAAAAATAAAAAATGTATAAAAGCAGAAGCGGAAGACTAGTGGAGGTAGTATTGGAATCATTTATTTCAAATCATACATTCTCAGTTCACTGTGGGACAACTTTTTCTGTCAACAAAAGCCAAATAAGAAATATTGTATGTCCAAAGTGAGGTGCTTGTTTTTCTGCACACTGACAGCTCGGATCAGAGAGAAGATTTAAGATGTGACGCCTCAGTTGATTGAGGACGACGTCTGCTGGGTTCTACTTAAAAATATTAATGAATTTCTGTAGTCCTGTGACAAAGAAAGGCAAGAGGAAGTTCATTTTGGATGACATCACTGCTTTCATCTGTTGTCCGCAGCAAACACTATTGGACACCAAATGTTTGGTAAAAGTTGAACACTCACCATCTCCACTTTCCTCCTTTCTGCCAAGGGACATGAGGTCACCAAGAACTCCTCCTTTGTCGTCGTCCAGTCCTTTTTTCTCCTCTTGATCCTGCTGCCCTTCTTTTCCTCCTCCCATAATCTGATCCGCGATATCTTCTGCAATGTCTTCTGCAAAACAAACAAACTTTGGCTTTTAACTTCTCTTGATCGCATTGCCTTGAGCCGCCGTTGTTGCTTAGCAGCTTTTTGTAATGTTGTGGCACCTCAACACACACCTGTTTCACTTGAATGATTATATTTGACCTACATAAACATGAAAACATGCACTGATGGTGCTGACCAGTTGGCACAAAGTAAACATTTCCCAATATTTACTAACCTACTTTGTCTTTAACCACCTTGGCAATAATCTTGTTACGCATCTCGTCTGGCAAAAGGTCCATGTTTGATGATGAGATGGAGGGAGGGACGTTGCTCTTATAGTGACAGGTTTCCAAAGAACAGCAGGTGACGCCCTGCTGAGGAATCAGGTGGGGCCGTTGGGAGTCACTACCCAACCGGTGGTACAGGTTGACTGTGTGAACCCGTGAGCTCTTCACATTCTCCATGCACGCTCACATGTTTGATAGACCGATCTGATGAGCGGCAACACCGAAAAGTTTAAGCAATCTTTTACATGGAGCATCCATCAAGGTGCTTTGGCACTGGTAAAGATGTTCCCGTTACATCCAACAAGCAGGAGAACTGGAGCAAGACCCAGGAGGAGGAATTTCATTGAATTCGATTAACTGGAAAACCTCTGGATCCTGGTGGAGACAATTTTACAGACTCAAGCTTCTGAGAGTCCCTGCACCGATCACCCTGAAGCGGATAAGAGACATAAATATAAATCAACCAGACGTTTATTTTCACGGCCCCAGCCACGGTTGCATAAAATATAAAAAAGTTGACAATAGACATTCAAGATTCAAGAGTTTTATTGTCATATGCATAGTAAAACAGGCAGTTATACTATGCAGTGAAATTCTTATTCTGTTTATTCTCCCAAGAAAAGAAAGAAAACACAAGAAAAAGAATAAGAACATAAGAAACATAAATACCAATAAATTAAGCAACAACAACAACAGAAGAGAAGTTAATACAGATAAATAATGTAAATAAATAAAAGTGCTATGAGTGTGTGCGTGCGGCGTGTGTGAGTGCTTCGTTGAGAAGCCTGATGGCCTGTGGGTAAAAGCTGTTTGCCAGTCTTGTGGTCCTGGACTTCAAACTCCTGTAGCGTCTGCCTGACGGTAGGAGTGTGAATAATGAGTGTTGTGGATGTGTGCTGTCCTTGATGAGGTTGTGTGTTCTTCGTAGGACTCTAGTTTTATAAATGTCTTGCAGTGAGGGGAGGGCTGCCCCAACAATGTTCTGTGAGATCTTGATCACCCGCTGGAGTGCCTTCCTATCACGTGTTGTACAGTAACGTACCAAACAGTGATGGAGGCGGTAAGGACGCTTTCGATGGTGCATCTGTAGAAGCAACTCAGGATTGTGGTGGACATGCCAAATTTCCTCAGTCTTCTCAGGAAGTACAGTCTCCTTTGGGACTTCTTCAGAATTTGTTGGGTGTTGTGAGACCAGGTGAGGTCCTCGCTGATGTGTGTGCCAAGGAACTTGAAGGTTTTCACCCTCTCCACCTCAGTCTCATCAATAAACAGGGGTTTTTGCGGCTCCTTTTCCCTTGTTCTTGGGTCAATGATAATCTCTTTGGTCTTGTCTGTATTGAGAAGGAGATTGTTATGACACCAAGCTATGAGGCCCGCCACCTCTCTTCTATATGATGTTTCAACACCACCAGTGATCAGGCCGATGACTGTAGTGTCATCCGCAAATTTAATGATGCTGGTGTTGTTCTGGGAGGCCACGCAATCGTAGGTGAAGAGCATGTAGAGGAGCGGACTCAGCACACACCCCTGTGGGGTCCCAGTGCTCACAATTCTTGAGCTGGATGTGCGATTGTGGACTCTGACTGACTGGGGCCTGCCTGTGAGAAAGTTAAACACCCAGTTACAGAGGGAGGGTGACAGGCCAAGTGTGAGGAGCTTATCTGTGAGTTTGTGGGGGCAGACTGTGTTAAAAGCAGAGCTATAGTCTATAAATAGCATTCTAACATATGTGTCCTGGCCCTGTAGGTGAGAAAGGGCTGTGTGGATGGCAGTGTTGACTGCATCATCCGTGGACCGGTTCTGGCGGAATGCAAACTGTAGAGGGTCTACAGTAGGCGGGATGCTCTTTTTGATGTGGGTCATGATTATTCTTTCAAAGCACTTCATAACAATTGGAGTGAGTGCTATAGGGTGAGAGTCATTTAAGCAGGTCACGTTGCTCTTCTTGGGTACGGGCACTATGGTGGTGGACTTAAAGCAGGTCGGTACAGATGCTTGTGCAAGCGACAGGTTAAATATGTCAGCAAGCACATCAGCTAGCTCTGATGAGCAAACCCGAAGTGCACGGCCTGAGCTGATGTCTGGGCCTGCTGCTTTTCGTGGGTTTGTTTTGTTCAGAACCCTGCGCACATCAGCTGATGTCACCATGAGAGGTGAGTCCTGTGTGCTCCCCAAGTTCAGCCACCCTCTCTGCTCACCAGGAGTTTGGTTGTCAAAGCGGGCATAGAACTCATTCAGCTCATCTGGAAGTGTGGTTTGGCTGGATGTGGCTACGCTACTCTGCTGTCGATAGTCTGTGATGTGCTGGAGCCCCGCCCACATGCGCCGAGGGTCTGAGGTGGAATAGTAGCCCTCCAGCTTCTGTCTGTACTGTCTTTTGGCCTCCCGTATGGACCTCCTCAGGTCATATCTGGCCTTTTTGTAGTCCTCAGCGGTGCCCATGACAAATGCAGTCGAACGAGCACGTAGCTTAGCCCTTACATCACAGTTCATCCACTGTTTTTGATTAGGGTATTTTCTGTAATACTTGGTGGTGGTAACAGTCTCTATACATGTGCTAATGTAGCCAGTAACAGCAGACGCGTATTCATCCAAATCAACAGTACAATCTTCCCTCCCCGCTGCAGTTTTAAACACATCCCAGTTTGTGCAGCCAAAGCAGTCCTGAAGTACTTGATCAGTTTCTTCATTCCACACTTTAACTGCTGTACTTACAGGGGGAGCTTGTTTAAGAAGTTGTCTGTATGTTGGATAAAGGAATATGGAGATGTGGTCGGCCTTTCCAAAGTGGGGTCTTGGAACAGCCTTCAAAGCACCTTTCATGTTGCTGTAGACTTGGTCCAGGATGTTATTTTCCCTTGTGGGAAAGCTTACATGCTGGTTGTATTTAGGAAGCACAGTCCTGAGGTTACAGTGGTTGAAATCGCCTTAAATTCTAACCTTAAATCATTATTGCACACAACACTCAACTTGGTATGAACAGAATGTTCTGTCGCATTCTCAGGCTCGCTTGGATTCATCCTCGTGTACAGTTTGCTACTCTATAGTGTACTCAGTTTCATTGTATGCTTGGGGGTGTGTGCAGCAGGTTCTAAGGCAGAGACTCTTTGCCAAAGAAATCAACCGAAAATAATCTTGGTTTGTGGACCTGTTTTCAGTTTACTGTTTTCTTTACTAAAGAAATCATATGAAAATAATCTTGGGTCGCTGACTCGTTTTCTGTGAGGGGTGAAGCCTCATGAAGCTGTGAGGCCTTCCTTCAAATTGTGCTGGGACAGATTCAGAGCTTTGCTGCTTCAACGAACGTAACATTAGCGACATCTGGTGGAAGAGTTAAGTAAACGTCACCTATGTCACTAAACGGTATGGAACTCAGGTCGACATTACTAATGCACACACAAACTCGCCAATGCTCTTCTTACAAGTCAACATTGTTCAATAGCTCGGTAGTATTGTTATATACACAAGTTAGCTCCAAAATAACCGATCAAATCAATGGCAGCCACCAATCCGTTTCGAGCCGTTAGTACGTCCTGTGACGTATGATGCTTCGAACGTAATCGATCACAGGATATCTGCAGAGCGACACAAGCTCAGAAGCACGAAGACAGTACAACAGGAGAGGTGACTTGGCATCCACTTCCGTATTATGCCTGGGAGAGTTAGGCCGTCATTACTGGGGGCAGAATCCTGAAAAATTGCATTAAAAACATGCCTTTGGCACACTTCTCAGCCATTAATTGCTCAAACAGACGGTCCAAAAGGCCAGATGTCATTTTTCAAGTTCCACAAAAGCAAATGCAGGTATGTATGATAAAAATGTTTTAGATTTATTACACTGGTTGTTGTAAATAAACAACATTGAACAAGACTTGGGACTCCCACACACTATACACAGCAAATTCAGCAGGCCTAAATTGACACTACTTTCAGTGTCCCATGGGGTCCACTCTACAAAGTGTTATTTTAACACCATTTTAGAGTCAATATTAACTATTTAAATCGTTAAAATTTAACACTCCTCGACACCAACCGGTGTTGCATTTTTTTAACACTAGTGTGAGGTGTCACAAATGAATTCTCTTAAGAGTCATTTATTAACTCTTATAGTGTCATTTTACTCTCAAAAGGAGTTGCAACATTAACACTATAAAAGTGTTAATATACTACTTCAAAATAAAATTAAAAAAAAAATAAAAAATATGACTAGTTGACGGCTTCATACATTTTATTCAAAAACATTTCATTTCCAACAGACAGTAGCTTAAATAACAGCAGGGCACTACAGTATGTATGCTCCTTGACACTTGTCATTAGAGCACTGCTTGTCAAATGGTCTGAAATGAGTCAGTTCATTTAAACATGACAGAAAACTCAAGCATTTGGTCATAGTACATCCTTTCTACATTACAGGTGATTATGAAAGCACATTCTTTGTGTATTAATATATCCCAGATCTTCTTGAACACAGGTAGATCAAAGCTACACCCAGTACATATGAACACACCAACTTGGTACTCTATACTGTAGCTTCTCACCCAGTTGGTACTTGACACACTTGGAAGATGCTTGCAGACATCATGCCTGACCACTATCCTCCCCGCCTTTCAAGTTGCAGATTGTTTTTGATGTTGTAGGGCCAAATGCAAATCTTCTAAACTTATCATTTTCATAGTGAAAGGCCACGACAAACGACTTTGTGAGATTTTTACAATTTTTAACCACACCTTTTGAAAGAATTGTGTTTGGCTTCAAAACACATGCACCACGTATGGATAAGGGGGCCAATGTTTTGTATGCATCTTGGATAGTGTATCACCAAGCGGTGCTTGGGAACCAACTTCTTACCAGGAAGCAATGCTTTGTACCGAGTGTGGTGGTCACTTACCAGATGTTGTAAGTAAAGGATCATTCCATCAGTTATGGTGTAGGAGAACACTATGTTGATAATCTGCATCAAAAGGAGGAGGAAGTTCCAGTGATCATTCTTCCTTTCAATGACATCACCAAATATAAGTGGAGTGTTCCATAGAAGACTCCATGACTGGGCAGCATTCAGACCCAAATGTTTGCTCTTATCCAGTTTTAACCATACGAGAGACTGAAGACATAGTGAGCTTTGAACAGTTCATCAAAAGCTGCAATAAATGTATGTGCCTTGCATGGAACCGGCTTTTGGTCAATAATGTAGAACCTCTGGATGTCACCTTTGCTCACTGATGCAGAGGAGAAATGGTTGTCTTGTGTCAACAGTCTTGGAAGGGGGTCACACTGGCTCCTTCCTGTGGGTGAAAAGGGCAACAACAATTAAAACCCCTTTGCATGGTTTCCATTTCTCAGGTGTTTAGCACACCTTATTACGACATTGAATCAACACAATTAGCCGATTCAAGAACATCTGCAACCTAAAATGAATGCTATTAGACAGAAATCATATTTTGATATGTAAAAATGGACCTTTGCATACCTTAAGATGTCTGAGAAGATGGTTGGCTGCTTAAGCCAAACTGATCTTTGCTGTTTTTTTCCTGGCCTCTAGAAGTCGGAGGGAGCAGATGCAGGAGTAGAAGGACGGAGGATGCATCACTGCCCCAGCCTAAAAGAAAAAAAATCATTTTTAAACAGCTAGGAAATAAATATTTTAAGTTATTTGCTTAATACAGAACTGTTTCTACTGACCACAGCTGTCATCAGGTTGGGGTTCAGTTCCTGACAGCAACTCATCAATGTTCTGCTTTTGCGGGAGAGTCTTGCAATCTGCAATGACTTTTGGTTTGAAGACAGTTGACCACTTAGCCAGGAACCTCTGAGATACTTCATCAGCAAACATCATTGAGAAATCCTGGTTCATCTATAAACAAGACATGAATATTTAATATACTGTAGGCCTACAGGTTTACAAATGGTTGACGTCATGGGTAATCTAATACTGAACTCGTCCAAATACTAAAGATTTCCTTACCAATCCAGGAACATCAAGGAAGCGAGTGAACACATTGAGGA
This sequence comes from Dunckerocampus dactyliophorus, assembly GCF_027744805.1. NCBI lineage: Eukaryota > Metazoa > Chordata > Actinopteri > Syngnathiformes > Syngnathidae > Dunckerocampus > Dunckerocampus dactyliophorus. Next base: position 24,137,514 of record NC_072832.1, on the reverse strand, counting down.
CAGATGATGATACATCTTGTGCTTGGATCATATTCTGTCGATACTGGAAAGTTGCTCTCATCTTCTTTGACCATGGATTCATCGGCTGAATGTCTTACTGTAGATAGCGCCTCCTTGCACTCCTCACCAAGCAGCTGTTGACCAGTTAACAGATATTCTCCTCTGGTTTTTGGACCATCCTGAAGAAAGTCTTGGAACAACTTTGAGAGCCAGGAGAAGTGTAGGACACAACAGTGACTGGGTGGAGGGAGCAAGGATCAACCAACCTTACGATTTCTGGACGACCTGCTCTACCTCCTGAGCCACTGCCGCTAATGTAAGCATTCTATGAACAAATTTGAAACGAGATTTTAATAAAAAACTACACACCTAAAGGAAAAACAAAAACAGTTCTTTGGGTTTTACATTGAAAAGACACTTACATATCCGGGTTTGGAGAACGGACCTTTGAGGTATGGAAATCAAGTCAAGTCACAATTCTCAGGGTGTAATTTGTCATCACACATGATGGCGGAACCCTCCTTTGCAAACACATCATAGTTAATGATCACAGATAGAACCATTCCCACAGAACATGGTCTTATATGGAATGACTGTTCTAATGGAAAGGGGGAAGTGACCCATGCAGCTCCATCATATCTGCAGCCATCTGTTTACACGTTGCATCTGTTAGTGTTTTAGTCTTGTTGCACTCCTTGAAGATTTCCTCACCTTTCGGATTGGGCCTCAAAACACCACCGACTTTCTGCCAAAAATATTAAAATGATACAGTGTGTTCATGGGAATTCAAGAGGATTTTTAAATAGAACAATGTCATGCATATAAACACTTTACATTCATTTACTCAAAGCTTACCTGTCTTGATTCATCCTGATCCACTGGTTCTGTTGGGTTCCTCTTTCTTGTGGGCTGAAGGATAAATTGTCGAACCCGTTATCGCCACCAACTGGCGATAACTGGGGTGAAGCTGGGGATAGTGGAGTCTGTACAGAGGAGGATGCTTCATCTCCAGTCAAATGAATCTCTTACTCTACAAAACAGTACAAAACACTAATTACTACTAAAACAAAAAAAATAATTTGGGGGAATTTCAACCTATGGAAAAGGAGCTAAAAATTGAATATCAAATGAAAATACTGTCTCACTTTACAATAAGGTACACAAAATTACAGTCGTGCAGGATGAGGAACAAACCTATCTAACCCTATCCACTACTCATTAGTTCTTCATTAGTTCATTAGTAACTACTCTAAATGTATGTGTTTTAGTTCCTCAGTAACTACTCAGTAACTACTCTGCTCATTGGTTCCTTTTTAGTTCATTAGATCCTCTACTATTGTAAATTTGTGCTTTAGTAATTAGTTCCTCAGTAACTACTGTATTTTTGTGTACCTTATTGTAAAGTGAGACCAAAAATACATTTTGAGGTCTCAAAGATCATGACAACAATATCTCATTTGGACAAAACCAAGGTACCTGATGGGGTCCACACTGCCTGTGATATCTAAACAACCTCATGCATTTTCAAATGTTTTCACATCCTTACCTGTCACTGATAAAATGACCTTGAAAGTCAAAACACCTGACCTGACAAGCTCATCAAAGACATCTCCATCCACCTCTGAGAATAAGAATTAAAAAAAATCCTACTAAAATAATAAAATAAATACGGAAAAGCCACAGTTGCAGGGCTTATGCCTTGATAAAAAAAATATATATATTACTTACCACATTCATGTAAGACTCAAGCAAAGGTTTTCTGTGAACCAAGAAGAAAAATAAAGATGCATCATTCAAAAAAAAAAATTAGAGTTGCCAACCTTGATATCTTGTATCTTGTACAGCATATCAAGTCCTTTGCTGTGGGCCAGCAGCCCTGCGTGTGGGGGCTCCTCGTGCCAGTTAGCTAGTTAGCCATTAGCTCATTAAAAATGAAGATAGTATAATGAAGATATAACGTAGCGTTCACTTACTTTGCCAAATGTTGCACAGGCAGTGCCGATTCAGCTCACAGCAACACTAAATAGAAAATATAACTTATAAAAACACGAGCTAACATTAGCAAAGGCTTTGGGTGGAAACAGCTGCCTCAGTTTATTAGTCTTAAATATCACACCAAAAACTAAGGTTTTTTTATGTGTAAACAAGGTACAACACAATTCATTAGTTCATCTATTTAAACGTTTACTTACCTACTGATGCAAAATGATTCATAACAGTCAACTTCTTCCATCTGCTTTTCATTTCAGCAACGTGAAGTGAGGGGTGGAGTCTAAATGAAATGTCCGTGGGCGGAGCTTAAGACACGTGAACACTGTTAGGCGTTAAATGGAGTGTGGAAGTGTTGAATGTCTTTATTGTGACACTAACAAGATTTGAACATTTTCAACACTCCATTTTAACTACAACACTTTCATGATCCAGTGTTAAATTTAACATTTTTAAGAAAATGCAGTGTTAGATCAACTCCAAATAGTGTAAGATTGACACTCCAACTTCAAGATTCTCATCAACACCAAAAAATTAACACTCCTCAATTTGCTGTGTACCTTTAAACTAATTTGTTTCTCTTTGTGATTAGTTGAATTAATGACTAGTCAGTGATGATGATGATTTAGATTAGAGTCTATTAAATGTATTAACAGTGCCGTTACTGAAATAAATGTCGCAGTGTGTAAATATTTGCAGTTAAAAATTCATACAAGTACTTTTAGATTAAGTTTCTTTCATACTGCTGCTCAGGTTTTGATTGACATCTGCATGTAGGTCTCATTTCTGCAGCATATTGGATTTTTACCCATTTATATATACTGTATATATTCATTGTGTTCACTAAATAACATCCATCCATTTTATGAAAGTGTATGCACAGCGTATAACTTTATTTTATACTCAGTTCAGAGCTAGTGAATACATTGTATTCTATTGGCCGCGTAGCCCCGCCCACTTCCCTTGCCCCCTGTCATGCAGTACTTCACTCTGTTCCATTCATTCGCGGCGGAATCGTTCATCCTGTTCTTAACTCTACAATCCTTGCTCAGAAGCACTGTTTCGAAGCAGTGGGATTCAGGAAGTCTGACTCAAGTTTGAAGGTCACGACTTCATTTTACCATCTCTACTTAGTTTCACCAAAACACGCATACTGTAGGAAGTTGCTATGAGACATTTATGGACACATAAGTACCCCCAGTACTGCGCTGCAACCGCAGGTGGCTTATGGCTATGTCTCTCAACTGGCCTGGAATCCGCCGGGAGGAGATGGATGAAGTAGCCGGAGAGAGGGAGCCTCTGTGCAGCCACCTGGATGTGCTTCACTTCAGAACCTGGAGCTGAAAGCCGATTGGGCTTCCCTGCTTAGGCTGCTGCTCCCGCGACCTGACCTCCGATAAGTGGAAGAAGATGGATGCGTGGATGATTTCTTGTTGCTATAGCGACTGCTCGCCTTTGTGAGATCAAGCTTGGACTGTCAGCGTGAAATATGAGACATGTTTTAGTTGTGTACACTATATTTATGATTCCAACAATTACAACATGATAGCAGTCATTTAAACTCGTCTGTCGATGTCGAAACAAGATTCAACAAAACATTCTTTACTCTGAGCTGGCTGAGCTACCTTAGCTCCATGCTAAGCTAGCATGTCTATGAAACCCTGTGGCGGTCACATGAAACTACAGTAGTCCCTCGTTTATAGCGGTTCATTGGTTCCAGACCCGACTGCGATAAATGGATTTCCGTGGTATAGGATTTAATGTTAATAAATTGGATATTTTTGTAGTTAGACCATAAAACCTGTTTACTGCTTTCTACATATGTTTTTTTTTTTACATTTTTAGAACCCCGTAGACATTAAATGACTAAAGTCACCTTTACACTCATATTATTCATTGTTTACAACACATTGCTCAAGTCTTATAATGCAGGGATTTGAGACGGCAGCTGGCTAGCAAGCTAACCAGTTAGCCTCGAATTGATTTCTTTTAAACTTAAGAAGCCAGAAACGTACCACTTCCACACGGAATGGGAGGAGAACTTTTTTTTCACTCAATCATGTCGGATATGCCATGGCTGACTTAATGACTTCATGCAGTAGTTAAGGTCATGCAGTGGTTCTCAAGTATTTTCTGTCATGCTCCCCTATGGGACAGAAATGGATTCACGTCCCCCCGATTTGAAATGCTATCGAGAAACTGATATCTGTTTATTTATCTGTACTGTACAGACTGAACTCAAAAGTGAAACCAGGGCAATGTAACAAAATAGAGGGCTGTGGAGCATACAAGCGTATTTGAGAGTCAAATTGCATGATGAGTACGATAAAATACTACCTGCCTCTCTCGATTCCCCTGACAGTATAGACGGTATAATGTAATGTAAGGTAAAGTCTTAATGTTTTGTCACTATCGCTTGTATTTCAATATGCTTGGACTAATAACAGATCCTAGTCTACCACCAAACAGCCACCATTTATTCATTGATTAATTTCTGAAAAAGCGATATAGTGAGGGAGCGATAATCAAACCAGTACATTGCGAGGGACGACTACTGTTTTTATGGTTTAGCCTAGCTTAGCTGTCAAAGACCACCACGAGGAAATGTTCTTTTCAGTGAGCTGGGGTTCCAGCCGTGCGGATGAAAAGTGAAAAAGTGAAATGTTGTCGTCATCTTAATCTCCTTTAGATGTTTCTTCTGCCACGCTCATCAGATCATCAAACAAATCTGCAACCAAAAACAAGGAAGTTAACCTTCTCGTTAGATTATCATGTGTAGAAGTGCTTTTTGGTTTCAATCCTGAATTCTTCTGCTTTGTATTTGTGAGGACTTGATTTGGATGATTTAAATATGGAAACCCGTACTATCCGTAATATCCCAATCGGAAATCACAATTACGAGATAAAGTCAAAATTGAGATAAAAAAACAAATCGAAATTATGAGAGAAAAAAAAGTAGAAATTGAGATAAAAAGTCCATTAATAGATATAGCTATGAGATAAAAAGTCAAAATTATGAGATAAAAGGTCAAATGGTGAGATAAAGTTTAAATTAATTACATAAAAAGTCCATTATGACATAGGAAAGTCAAAATTATGCGATAAAAAGTCCATGAGATAGTCATAATTATGAGATAAAAAATTGTGAGATTTGAAAGTCATACTTTTGAGAGAAGTAAAACTACAAGATAAAATGTCAGAATTATGAGCTAAAAAGTCAAAGTTACGAGATAAAGTCAAAATTACGAGCTAAAAAGTTATAATGATGAGACAGAAAAGTCGTAATCATGAGAAGTCCAAATTATGAGGTAGAAAGTCATAATTATGAGATAAAAAGTCCAAATTCTGAGATACAAACTTTCTCCACATGGCGCTCATTTTCGACGTTTTATCTCATAGTTATGACTTTCCTTTCTTATAACTAACTTTCCTATCTCATATTTATGACTTTACTGTCTTATAATTTTGACTTCATCTTGTATTTTGACTTTTTATCTCATAATTATGACTTTTTATCTTGTAATTTAGACATTGTGTCTCATTCCTTTCTCATAATTATGCCTTTTACCTCATAATTTCGATTTATCTCATAATTATGAGATTAAAAAGTCAAGTATGACTTTTTTTTCTCTTAATTATGACTTTTTATCTCATAATTATGACTTTTTCATCTAAAAATTCTGATTTTCGTTTCTCATTATTACTACTTTTTATCTCATAATTTAGACTTCTCATAATTTTGACTTTATCTTGTAATTTCAACTTTTTATCTTGTAATTTCAACTTTTTATCTCATAATTATGACTTTATCTCATAATTACGACTTTTTATACTCACAATTATGACTCACCATTTTTTATTTATTTATTTATTTATTTATTTATTTTTCCCTTCAGTGGTGCAAGTGGGCTTCCATATAAAAGTGATGAGGATGCCAACATTTTCTTACGGCAGTGTTGTGCTGCCCTGACCCGTAGAGGTCGCTGTTTGCTACATACCTCCGTCACTTAGATTGACGCTTTGTTTTCCTCCTCCTCCTTGTGGACCTTCTCCTCCTCCCCTCTGGCCTTCCTGCTCGTTGAACAATCCTTTAAAGCCAGATGGCTTCTGCTTCCTGTCATCGTCGTCTCGGTCAAATATTTTGGAGAAGAAGCTTCCCTTGTCGTCATCGTCTTTCTTCTTGTCGTCGCCAAACGAGAACATGCCTCCTTTGTCCTTGTCTCGCTCGTCGTCTTCCTTGTCTCCTCCAAACAGGGACAGGAAACCTCCTTTGTCTTTGTCTTTGTCTTTGTCTTTGTCTTTGTCTTCTATACCCAAGGCGCTCTTCACCGCACCCTCAACTATGTCACCTGCACACAAACGCCAGGAGCACCTTGTAGTGTGTCACACGCCAAAACTTTTGACTCTTTCCTCCACATGTGAGGACCCTGACATCCTTGCTAAGTTGATGGCACACATTCAGTAGTGTCCCACCCTAACTTGTGACACAAAGACCCTCGCTATGGTAAGACCACGAGTGCATCACTGTGACTAAAAGGAGCCAGCAAACAAACAGCGCAGAGTCCAATGGAAGAACATTTTTTCGACTCACCCACTTTGTCTCCAACTAGCGCAGCCAGTTTATCCATCTCAAAGTTCTTTCTGTGTGTGTGGTTGCTTGTGTGGTGAGGCTCTTTAAGCACGGCTCACCTCTTGGCAGAATAAGAAGTGGGCGTGTCCAGACTGGGCCAACCTGTTTCACCTGTCAAGGCGCATAAACACTCACACAAACACACACATAACCCTTTTCAGATGTCTCCAGAGATTTTACAAAAGAAATTAATTTAGTTGAAGTCACCGCCACACCCTGCAGCTTTGTTTGTTTAGCAGGCACAGCTATCATTATATTTATTTATGTACAGTACAACAGGTGTGGCTAGTTTATTAGCATGACAAACTGGGTGTGTATTTGTTTACCTGCTAAAGCTGTGCTTCAGTGTTTATAAGCAGTCTTGCCAGAAAAAAATATGAATTAGCATAGCATATCGCAAAAAATATAAAAGCATAAGTGGATGACTGAGTATTGGAAAAATTTATTTCAAATGACCATCAGTGATACATTTTTAGTTTAGTGTGGGACAAACTTTTCTGTCAACGACTATGTCCAAAGTGAGGCGCATGTTTTCTCCACACTGACAGCTCGGCCAGAAGGAAGATTTAGGATGTGAAGCCCCAGTTGATTGAAGAGGATGTCTGCTGGGTTCTAGTTAAAAAAAATTTCCAACTAATTTCTTTAGTCCTGTGAGAAAGAAAGACAAAAGGAAGTTTACTTTGGATGACGTCACGACTTTCATTGGAGGGGGTGCCATTGGACAGCAAATGTTTGGTTCGAGTTGAGGACTCACCATCTCCACTTTCCTCCTTTCCACCAAGCGACATGAGGTCTCCAACAAGTCCTCCTTTGTCGTCATCGCTCTTGCCGCCAAGCGACATGAGGTTTCCAACAAGTCCTCCTTTGTCGTCATCGCTCTTGCCGCCAAGCGACATGAGGTTTCCAACAAGTCCTCCTTTGTCGTCATCGCTCTTTCCGCCAAGCGACATGAGGTTTCCAACAAGTCCTCCTTTGTCGTCATCACTCTTGCCACCAATAAAACTTCCAAAATCCAGTCCTTTGTCCTCTTGATCCTGCTGTCCTTTTCCGCCTCCCATAACCTTATTCACGGCACCTTCTGCCAAGTCTCCTGCAAAACAAACCTTGACTTTGACTTCCTTGACATTGCATTGAGCTGTAGTTGCTGAAACCTCACCGCACACACCTGTTTCACTTGATTAGAAAATGTGTTTATTCAAGGGTTTTACCTGCATAAACATGAAAGCATGCACTGATGGCACTCACAGTTTAAAAGTACCAAGTTGACACAAAATTAAATCTTCCCAATATTTACAAACCTGCTGTCTCTCCAATAAGTTTGACCAAACCTGGGTCACGCAGCTTGTCCATGTTTGATGACAGATGGAGGAAGAGAGGTTGCTCTTATAGTGACAGGTGTCCACAGAACAGCAGGTGACGCCCTACTGAGGAATCCGGTGGGGCCGTTGGGAGTCACTACCCAACCAGTGGTACAGGTTGGCTGTGAGAACCTTTGGGCTTTTCACATGTTCTTCATGCACGCTCACATTTGAAACCTTTTGCATCAAGCGTTCATCAAGATGCATTGGGCACCTGATAAAGATTTTCCCGGTACACCCAACAGAACCGGAGCAAGGCCCAGGAGGAATTTAACTCAATTCAATAGACTGGATCTGGTGGAGCGCATTTTACAGACTCATGCTCCTGAGAGTCCCTGCACTGACCACCCCAATGCGAATAAGATTAAATACAAATCAACCAGACGTTTATTTTCACGGTCCCAGCCACGGCAGCGTAAGCTATAAAACAAAGTAGACACTGTACCCTTGCATCATTATTGCACATTAGTCGGCCACATGCACACAACTCTCAACTTCTGTTGCCTTCTCAGTCTCGCTTGGATTTTTGGATCCTCAAGCGCACTTTGCTACTCGTTATAGTGTACTCAGTTTCATTGTGTTTGTGGGGGGCGTATGCAGAAGGTTCTAAGGAAAACCTTGTGCACAGTGGAATACATCTTTTTTGTCCTGCGCGGTTTTGGCGCTCCCAGCGTCAACGTCAGCTGCCTCAGTATGGCATCGTCAAAACTTTGATCATCAGAAAGGAAGGCCTCCACCAACATCTCTGTGGAGTGAAACTCTCGCTTCAGCTCGTTGATGACGGCCTTCATCAGCTCGTTCACACTGTAAAGGTTCTTGTCAGTGATGCCGCGCAAGTACTTGTCCTGCAGCACCTTCTTTGAGAGACGCTGGATGATTGGCAGGGTGTCACGGGAGTGAACAACTTTCATGGTTCTTTTTGGGACGCACGTGAGCAGCTGTACGATCAGGACCGACACCAATGAGGCCACCATCTCCTCCTGCATGGAGGCTGAGCGGGCCGGAGGAAACGAAGCACCACCCACCATGTCTGAGGCCGGGCTCTTTGGCCGGGAAGTGTTTGTAATAAGAGTTTTCCCCTGTGAGGAAGGTGGGCGGAGTGGGGATGGCCAAGCAACGCGTATCACACCAGACAGCGGGGTCTTGTCAGAGTCTGACTCCGTCTCTTTCTGCATGGAGCTTGGTTGTGGCGGTGATGGCGCCTGTGGGGGCAGAGTCTCTGACCTTCTGTCACACACAACCAGCTTTTTTTGTGGGATCATGGTTCCTGTGATGAGGGTGTCTATGTCTTTCAAGCAACCGTACACCTGATCTGCGTGTTTTTCCCTCATTATTGGTTCCATCTTGAGCCAAAGGAGAAGTTGCTGTACAAACTTTGTGGAGGTATCTTCCACGATCTTATGCAGAACTTGAATGTTCTCTGGTTTTTTGTTGTCCACCTCCAAGATGAGCGGGTCTGAGAAGCGCCTCCACACTGATGCTGACTGGACCGTAGTCCGGTTGGTGGTCATGTAATTGTAGATTCTGTCAGCCAGTTCTTGTGAAAATGTGTCTGCTTCGTGTCGGAGCCTGTCCACATCGATGCTTGCATCCCCCACTGGTACTGCCACTTTGTCAAACACATTCTCAAGACCTGACTGGATTCCCTGGAAGCTGAGAACAGTATCAGTGTCAGAGGAGCTAGTCTGTGTGATGCTGCTTAAGGACACCTCTTCTTCAAAGTGCATTCGCATGCAACGGCAGCGGACCTTCTGCAGCTCAGATGTTAGCTCGTCAAACTTCTTTTGGCAGAAATCCAAAAAGTTGCGTTTGCGAGAAGATTCATTGCTGCTTGTCGGTGACAAGGATTCAAAGAACTCACAGAGTTGATCCTTTATAAGCCCCAGATCGAAATGAGGCGTGGATGAGCGACTGCGGCCCTCTTCCGTGGAGTCTGGATAGTGCAGGTCGTTGATGATGGTCTCAACAATTGACGCTGCTGTTTTCTTAAGTTCACAAGTTGTCCTGCTTGAGAGGGACCTGTCCTCGCTGTCAGTCCATTTTTGGAGGATATTTATCACCGCCTCTCTGGTTTCCTCACGGTTGTATATGCACACATTCGAGGACTTTGCACCATTGAGGGATTCCTGGCTCTTCTGTTGGCGGCGACACGGCCTGAAGCACTGCGTGTATATAGCCATCTTGCTCAGATAAACCTTCAGAGCACCACAAGCCAGCATCACCATCTTGGCCAGGACTTCTATCTTGGTAAAGGTTCCTGGGATGTAAATGAGTGGTGCCAGCTGACTGTCGGTGCTGGTGGCTGTGGACAAAGTCTGATTCACCCTCTGAGAAATTTCCTTCTTGAAGAGAGAGTCCAGCTTTTGAGAGCTCTTGCTGGGCTGCTCTGGGACGCTGAGTGCCGAAGCAAATGCGGTGCTCAATCCACCCTCCACTTTTAGCTTCATTTTTTTCCTGCCCACACTCTGTATACGCTGCTTAAACTCTGGGATGATAAGTCGAATGGTGTCTGCGCAAAGTTTCTGCGTGATCTCTGTGCACATGTCCGCCAGGACCACCTGCGTCGCCGAGTCAATGGTCCCCGTGGCCAGCATGCTCCACTGGGCCGGCAGGATGCGGTCAAAGTGTTTCTCCACGATTGGAAGGATGACCTCTGCTCTAATCGAGTAATTCTCCAACTCCATTGTTGTGTTGACTTACTGTATGCTAGAGTTTAGGCAGCAGCTCTCACTGCTCCATTTGCTGCAGGGCAGACGGAGGCTTGTACGACTTTGTGACGTCATGAGGCTTTTTATCAGAGAGTGTAAGAAAGTCTGGTCTTCATGACCACATAGTTATGACATCGCAAGGCTTTTCTTCAGAGGATCAAAGATCCTCTTCAGGCCTTAATTACCGCATAATTATGTCATGGCGTGGTACTTAAGTGTTTTTGAATACCATACTGTCAAAAAGACAAAAAACACAAACTAAAAATCAGCCCAGTGTTCTGCCATGGCTCAAACCAGGTTCTGCGGAATGAGAGTTGAGAGCGCATTTCCATCAAGCTAAAAGCTCAGACCGTCAACTCGATGTCCAGAGTGACTCTTGAGGCGTCAGGGATTGAGGTTTACCAACATACTTTATGCACAGCTGCACAAGCTGCCATCTGTGCCCTCATCCTGTGGTCAATATGGGTAAAACCATGTGGAGCATCATAACAAATGATTAAAAAGCAGTTTTAGGGCCCCACATTGGAGCCTTCATCACAGCTGAATGACATTCCAAAACAACTTTCAGATTTTTTTTTTTGTACAAATTTGCCTTATGAAGTACCAGACGCCCCTGTTTGATTTTGAAAAGATTCTCCAGAGGGCCTGGTCCACCGGACACCCAGGCCAACTTTCCCCACCCAAGAGGAAAAAACTACTCCCAAAAAGTGCTATAAAAACATAACAGATTCATATTTTTTTTACTCTGCTCAAATGTTTTCATCAACTTGAGTTCTCATCAAAAATTGCCAACATTTTTTCATTTTTAAATTTAAATGCCTGTTTGATTTAATGATGTCACTTGTTTTTGCTTAGAAAAATTCATACACAATTGAGTTATTATACATATGGTATACATACAGTTAATGTTAGGGGGCGGGGTCTCTATGTCAAAGATCAGGCTTAACCTATACATAAGATTGATTAAATAGTACATAGTAAAATTGATTCTGATGCTTTGGTTTGTTTTTTTTGTTTTTTTGCGGGGTCAGATTCCAAATTTACAACCCGTCCCACTGACTTCCATTACACGCACCATTTTTCAATGCACTGTAATTTGTTTTCTAATTTCGAGGTTTAATTTTCTTGAAAAATAGTCCAATTTGTCATTTTTACGGTTTAGAACAGGTTGTAGGTGATAACATATCCTACCAGAAAACCTCCTGCTGATTTCTGTTAGAAGCACCGTTTTTCACCCCATTGTAATCAGACAATAGAAACATGCATTTACTAATTTCAGGGTTTCATTTCATTGAAAAATAGTCCAATTTGTCTTATTTACTGTTTAGAACAGATTGGACAATTTTCACCTTGTAGGTGATCGTGTTTCCTACCAGAAAAAAACCCCACTGACTTCCATTATAAGAACCACTTTTCACCCCATTGTAATTAGACAATAGAAGCATGCGTTTTCTAATTTCATGGTTTTAATTTGTTGAATATTAGTCCAATTTTTCATATTTACTGTTTAGAATTAGATCAGACAATATTCACATTGTAATGTGATAAGTGTTTCCTACTGGATTTTGTGGGTTCTGGTTGGGCGGCGTGGGGCTTAATGACATCATGGTCCATGACGACCCAGATGGCCATGACTGAATGTTCACAGCAGTTTTTGGGAGTAGACTTTTTTTGTCCTCTAGAGACCTCAACGGGTGGTAAATTAAAGGGACCCCAGAGGGTTAAAAAAAACCCAAATTATTCATCATTGAAAGCAGGACAAGGAAATGCAGGGGATGGATTACCCATCTGCGGCCAAGAGGGGACTAACTGTATTTCATCCAATTTAAACTCTTGTGGTTTTTGTGTCGTCATGGGTACAGTGGTGACCACCTCCTGCATGGATGATGGCTGGTTTAATGAGGCCCAAGCATAATATTGGGGAAAACTGTGTTTGTCTGATTCCTCATTTGCAGGTGGGGTCTTCGGCCAAAAGTCGTCCCTGTCCGGCAGACAAACTATCGGAATTTTTTGTGGGATCATGGTTCCTGCGACAAGCGTGTCAATGTCATTCAAGCAACCATAGACCTCATCTGCGTGATTCCTTCTTGTCACTGCTTCCATTTTGAGCCACAGGAGTAGTTGCTGTACAAACTTTGTGGTTCTATCTTCCACAATCTTACGCAAAACTTGAATGTTGTCTGGTTTTTCCCCTTCCACCTCCAAGATGAGCGACTCAGAGAAGCGCTTCCAAACTTCTGCTGACTCTACCGTAGTCCGGTTGGTGGTCATGTAACGGTAGATTTTGTCCTCCATTTCTTGTGAGAATGTGTCTGCTTTGTGTCGGAGCTTGTCCACATCTATACTGGAATCCGCCACTGGTATCGGCACTTTATGAAACACGTCCTCAAGACCTGACTGGAATCCCTTTAAACTGAGCAGAGTATCAGCGTCAGGCTTTAGAATCTGCGGCACACTGCCCGGAAGCGGAATATCTGTTTCCCACCGCATTCGCATGCAGCGGCACCGGGCCTTCTGCAGCTCAGACGTCAGAACGTCCAACATCTTTTGGCAAAAGTTTAAAAATTTGGGTTTGCGAGAGGATTCATTGCTGCTTGTCTGTGATTCAAAGAACTCGCAGAGATGATCCTTTATAAACCCCAGATTGAAGTGAGGCGTAGATGAGCGACTGTGGCTTCCTTCTGTGGGGTCAGCATAGTCCAGATTGATGATGGTCTCAGCAACTGATGCTGCTGTTTTCTTAAGTTCACGACTTGTTCTGAGTGAGAGGGACACGTCCTCGCTATCGGTCCATTTTCGGAGGATCTTAATCACCGCCTCTCTGGTTTCCTCCTGGTTGAGTGTGCACTTATTCCCACACTTTGCACCATTGAGGAATTCCTGGCTCCTCATTTGGCGGCGACACGGCCTGAAGCACTGCGTGTATATGGCCATCTTGCTCAGATAAACCTTCAGAGCACCACAAGCCAGCAGCACCATCTTGGCCAGGACTTCGATCTGGGTAAAAGTTCCTGGGATATAAAGGAGTGGCACCAGCTGACTGTCACTGCTGGTGGCTGCAGACAAAGTCTCATTGACCCTTTGAGAAATCTCCTTCTTGAGGAGAGAATCCAGCTTTTGGCCATGAATGCTTGGCTGCTCTGGGACACTGAGTGCCGAAGCAAATGCGGTGCTCAATCCACCTTCCACTTTTAGCTTCATTCTTTTCTTGCCGCCACTCTGTGTGCGCTGCTTAAGCTGTGGGATGATGAGTCGAAAGGTGTCTGCGCAAAGTTTCTGCGTGATCTCCATGCACATGTCCGCCAGGGTCACCTGCGTTGCTGAATCAATGGTCCCTGCAGCCAGCATGCTCCACTGGGCCGGCAGGATGCGGTCAAAGTATTTCTCCACGATCGGGAGGGTGACCTCTGCTCTGATCAAGTAATTCTCAAACTCCATTGTTGTGTTAACTTAATATCTGATAGAGTTTAGCCAGCAGCTGTCACTGCTCCATTTGCTATAGGGCAGACAGACGCTTTGTGACATCATGCGGCTTTTATCAAAGAACGCAAGAAGGTTCGGTCTTTATTGGGTCTGACATCATTTTCAGTTTTCTCAACATTCACTGACATTTCTGCTTAATGACTGTATTTCATTAAAATATTGTAAAATATATATTATTAACATTATTCTGGATCGTAAATGTGTTTGAAACAAGTAACTGAGGGGCTATCCACAGGGAAGTGTATTCAGGTCAAAAACGGCAAAGTATTTTAGTGTTTCAGCCTTTCATCCACATGGAGACGACATTCTGGGTGTCTTGAAATGGTAATTTTTGAAAACAGCTTCCAGAGTGGGAAAATCTGAAAAAACCCACCTGTCGTTTCCGTGTAGACAAGCAAATCTGCTTTTTGAAAACAATGTCACCGTCGCATTGCAAAAGTAATACCACTTTGTCATAAGTCTCGATGAGCCTTGGGAAGTGAAAGATGGCAGACTTCTCTTCTTCTATAGTTTGATGTGACTTGGTTCCGTCTGTGTCTGGTTACAGAGCCACATGTACGTGTGTCTTGTGTATTACATCCTTTCACAGTGATCCGTTGTGGACAAAATCCCATGAACATTTCCGTGCGGACAGGACCTGTCACTAAAGATATGTGGAACACCCAAAAGTCAGCTAGCTTCCAGTCCCTTTGCCCCACCCTTCACGGTATGTGTTGTGGTTCTTTGTGCACTGTGATTCATGTAACAGGAAGTAGTTACCAAACAGCAGAATATGTTTAGATTTGTTTAATTTCTTTTTCATGCAACAATAAGATGAAGGAAGGATGGAAAGACATCTGTGGTTGCTCGAAAAAAATGAAACCAAATTTTTGGAAATGCGTCACATCACAGTTTCCACTCACACACTAGACGTGCTGAAGGTCCAGTTTAGCCACGTAGGGAGAGCGGAAGGAGCCCAGGTATAGACTCCCATCATGCTCGTGGACCTCACTGATGTAAGCAGTCACCAGCCCGTTTGGGTCGTGGAAGCTCCGAGAGCAGACTCCACCATCGTGGAGCTCTGCCACAAGGCTGTAACGCGGGACAAACTTCATCAGCACTTCCTGGCTGAAGACCTGGAAGGGAGGAGACAAGTCACGCACACGTTGCGGTCATTAGTGGGCCTGCTGCTGGGAGTGGGTGTTTACCTTGAAGAGTAATTTCTTGATCCAGGGTCTCTGGGACAAGAAGTCCAACATGGAGAAGCCGGGGTTGGGACGCACTGCAGACATGGCCACCCAGTAGCCGCCGCTGGAGCTGGGCCGGATGTTGTCAGGGAAACCAGGTAGATTGTCCATGAACGTGTCCATGCCACCTTTGTTTAGTCCCGCCACATGGACTCTGATGTGCAAGTCAAAGTCTACTAAATGCTACTAATTGTACAACATTAGCCATGACAATTGGTGAACATACATTTGATAATAAAAGGTGGTAGAGATGCACACCTTTTTTTTTTTCAAATCAATACCAACTTTCTGCTTCTCAAGACCAATATGGCACCAATAACCAATAACTTTTTTATATCTACTTTTTACATTTAGATTTAACTGTACTTTGTGGGAAACAAGGACTAGAACAAATTTGGATTTGACCAACTGTACCTGTTGATTTGTCCTAATCAAATATGACATTTTTTCAGACACATCCTCCGAGCAGCCGGTGTGGCGCTATGGAGGTCAGGAGAACTGGAGTATAGAGTGGGAGGAGCCACCTGGCGTGGCCCAGCAAGGTGCACTGTATTGAGGCACATGCTCCGAGCAGCCAGTGTGACGCCACAAAGTCTCTGGCAAATATTTTGCACTTCTCAAACACCGCAAAGCTGGCGTTTCAAGTGGCTGATAAGGTTTTTTTTTTTTCCTCTTAAAGTGAATGTTAGTTTACAAGTGATCTCATAGGAAGTTACGACAGGCTGTTAATGTCACAGGCAGAAGAGAAAAGCACAGTACAGGTAATCTCACCTCATTGGAATGTTTTTTTAAGTTATCAATTATCTGAGCTATTTTTAATATCTGATTTATCGGTATGATGTCAAAATTCCCTCATGTTGGCCCTCGTGCACCCCTAGTAAAAACCTCAGGGGGGTACCTGCGTATTCGGGCCATGGTGGTCTCAGCCACCAGGACAGACTCCTCGTCAGGCAGCAGCTGGATGCCGTTGGGGAATCGAAGGTTCTCCATGACGACACTCAGCTCTCGACTCTCTGTGTCATATTCCAACACTCTGACAGGAAGTAGAACGACGTGACTCTCCGTGACTTCACGAGCGTCAAAGGTCATCGATGGAGATTGTTATACCGTCCGTCGGCTGTGGCCTCCATGATGAGATGCAAGTAATCCTTGCGCTGCCACTTGCTGCTGGAGGAGGTGAAGTACACCTTCTTGCCATCCTGCGTCACCGCCAGGTCATTGATGAACATCAACTTCCTGCCGGCAACCACCTGACCGCCTGCCACCAGCTTTGTGGACTCACCTGGAAACAAATGACCACACGTCCTCTTGTGCTGTCACGTGATATACTGCTCAAGTGGGTGACTCACCTGTGGTGGGGTTGACCTCAAATACGCCCAAGTAAGCGTCGGCTACAAACAAAGTCCCGTTGGGTCCCACTCGGATCCCCAGCGGTCTGCCACAGGTGATCTCGTCCTCTGTGGAACCTGGACACCGGCACAAAGGGAAGTTCTTCAATAATAACAACAATGGATTGGATGTGTTTGGTGCCTTTAAAGTTACCAAACATTCATCTACATTTAGGTGGGTAAGGACACAACAACAGTGACTGGGATGGAGGGAGCAGGGTTCAAACTGCTAATCCTCCGATTTCTGGACGACCTGCTCTACTACCTCAGCCACTGCCGCCCGAGTCCTAGTGGTCCTGGATTCTCACAAAGGAAATGAAGTCCACTTTTTAAACCCCACAGGGATGCAATATGTAAGTATCTTCACCATGCTTGTGTCTGTCACAAAAATGTCTCCTGAGATGCAGGTTTGACAGAAAACTGACACGTGTCAAAGAATATCATTCCGTGTGTTCCGTGTGTAATTGTTTCTAATTAGTGTGATGGTGTTTTTACCACATGGCAGTTTCCCCAGCCTTGTCACTGTGTGGATCCTTCGGCCAATCAGCTTCACAATCCTCCCGTCAGCTGTTCCACTAAAGAGAACATCTGCACACAGGAGGAATGTTTATGTTTTATATAGCCCTACGTCACAAGCTGAGAGGGTCAGAATATTAGAAACAGTGCTGTGGTGAAGATAGAGACGTCAGTGATGGATAGTCGATCAAAACCAGGCTAACCTCCGATGTTGGCAATGGACTCAGGTCCCACGATGAGATCCTCAAAGAGCCTGTGAGCCTGTCGGAGCTTCAAGTTTGCTTCCCAACAGCCGGACATGAGCGGAGGCTCCTTCAGCCTGAGAAACAAAGCAAAACACTTTCACTTTTCCTGCACCTTGCTTCTCAGCTAACACCAACAGACAATGGACAGAAGGGGTGGGGGGACCTCACATGAGGACTTCAGGCTGGATGGGAGACTCCAGGATAAGGATGATGAGGAGCAGAGGAAGAAACAGGAAGCCACCCACAGACAGCAAAGTCACCTGAAAGACTCTCCCACTGTAGGTGCTGGAAGAGGAAGTGACAACATCAGTCAGCCTCACAGCATCAGCTCAGGTTAGTTTTTTTACATTGCGAGATACATAACATAAAATCATCTGACATAGTGACGTTACAGTGGCAAGAACAAGTACAGTGGTGTGAAAAAGTGCTTTCTCCCTTCCTGATTTCTTATTTTTTGTCACACTTAAATGTTTCAGATCACCAAACAAATTTAATATTAGTCAATGACAACACAACTGAACACAAAATCGAGCTTTTAAGTGAAACTTTTTATTATTAAGGGAGAAAAAAAAGTCCAAACTTACAGTTGCCCTGTTTGAAAAAGTGATTGCCCCCTAAACCTAATAACTGGTTGGGCCACCCTTAGCAGCAACAACTGCAATCAAGCGTTTGTGATAACTTGCAATGAGTCTCTTACAGCGCTGTGGAGGAATTTTGGCCCAATCATCTTTGCAGAATTGTTATAATTCAGCCACATTGGAGGGTTTTCCAGCATGAAGCGCCTTTTTAAGGTCATGCCGCAGCATCTCAATAGGATTCAGGTCAGGACTTTGACTAGGCCACTTCAAAGTCTTCATTTTGTTTTTCTTCAGCCATTCAAACGTGGATTGCTGGTGTGTTTCGGTTCATTGTTCTGCTGCAGAACCCAAGTTGGTATATTGCATGCACACGGCAATATAGGGCAAAATTATCCAGGTCATTTTCATTTATTGTGTGATTAATGAATTAATGTATTATCCTCCCAGGGCGAGTGTCCACGAGACTTTTTTTCTGAATGAGAAATCTTTTCACATTTTAATCTCGCGAGATCTTGTGACACCCCATACACAGGGTGTATCAAAAAAAAGTAGGCTGTCCAAAAAGTAGCTCCTAAAGTTACAATTGAATATTTTCATAAAATTGCTTTATTTGCATATGTTGGTATGGACATCATCCTTCCAAAATTTGCAAATAAAGCAATTTCCTGAAAATATTCAATTGTAACTTTATTGGCTACTTTTTGGAGAGTCTACTTTTTTTTGATACACCCTGTACACACACACACACACACACACATGTATTTAAATATATCTAATATTGTCGCACTACATAAGATCACTAGGAAGTTACTCTTTAATTGGGTAAGCAGGTGCCAAAAAGGAACTTGCATTGAGTTTGTCAACACATCGGCAATGGTAGGAGGCCATTACTCAACATAACAGTCTGTCCCACAGTGTCATAAAAGAAATAACACAATAACCAACTTAACAAACACACAGCAACTACTTCTACTACTACTGGAGGAACACTCCCAATGACAAGAGTGCTTCTGGCTTCCCAGGCTGCTTTTTGGTACTTATTTTGTAAAAAGTTGCAAAAGTTATGTGTTTACCGTTAACGTACTTGTTTATTATTCCTGATAGTAGTAGTTACTTAACTGCTTTACTACTTCACTACATGTTTTGTTTACTTTTACTTTACTCCTTTTTTTTGGTATCATTTTTGCGATTGTACCTCGTGTTCTGTGTAGCGACCCCCCTGTTCATTTCACGTTGGCTTAGGTTGGACCTATTACTGATGTAATTACTGATGTCAAGTAGGAATGGCAGAACACACAATGGCACAACAGAATGGCTTCAAATAAACCAAAACTGCCTTTTAGAATGGCCAAATCAAAGCCCAGAACTCAACCTGAAAGAGATACTATGGATAGATTGAAAAGGGCTATACACATGAGGCATCCAAAGAAGATGACAGAGTTAAAGCAATTCTGCCAGGAAGAATGGACAAAAATTCCTCAATGTGCAGGTCTGATCCACATCCACAGCTACATGGCTGGGTTAATTGCAGCGGGGGCAGCAGTTATTAATTCTCTACACGACAGGACACACCTGGTTGATTCAGAAATTGATTCTGAAAACCATGAAATTCCAAAATGTCACATCCTTTTTCTTACCTGGCTGGCTATTAGAATTCAAAGATATATTTTGTATTGACCGCATATAGATTAGATTGTGGCTGTGTAAATGTTAGCTAACACCAGTGTGAATGTTTCAGGAAGTACACTACAAACAACCACCATTTATCCTTCACTCTTGGCTTTCCAAAACAAGGCAAAGCCTCCAAGTCATTTCACAATAAGACAAAACCTCCATCCTGTCATTCCACAGTGAGACAATACCTCCATTTATCTGTAAACGGCGCAACATGGACAGTTAGCTAACATGCAAACGCCATCTTAGTTTTATTGAGGCACTCAATGTGACTTCCTGGTATTTAAACGTCCTTTCAAGTGTTCTCGCTGCTTCCCCAAATCCTGGATGCGGATCGCTCAGGGTCCAATCGGGTCGAGTTGCTGGTTCGGTAGCTTACCCGGAGCCCTTGTGAACGTGTTCTGGGAGTTCGTCGGTAATGACTTGGGCTCGCTGCTGCCGACGGAACCGCAGCCCCGCCGTCTCATTCATGCTGGACCGGAGCCTTGCCCCACTTCGACACAGTTGTTGTGGTTCAGATGCGACCGAACAGGAGGTCCCAGGTGACCCATTGTCAAGCTTCCGGTAAGACTTCAAAATAAAGCACATTTTGAGAAGCGGTCAAATCTGAGTTTTTTTTATGTTCTGTAAAATAGTGCATTGTGAATAAATTATATCCAAAGAGATGTGATCGCGCTGAAAAAATACATGTTTATTTATGGTTAAATATTTACATTCTAAAACATTTTTTTAAATTGACCTTGCAGATTGTTCTAAGTATATGAAAAATCCAGTAAAATAATCTAAGATTATATAAGATTAAAATGTATGACTCATTTTTTTTTCAACAAAACGAGATGACGTCGACGTCGTCCTGCGTTACAATAGTCACATTGATTCAAACATAGATTGTGTTGACAAAGCGATTGAGGCGACAAAATCAGGTTTGATTGGATTATTATTGGATTAAGAAAAACAATAAATGACGTCGGCGAGACCATCTCCCCACACACACACAAAGGAGCTAAACTCCGCCAACCTCTCGCGTGACGTCATAGAACTCAATAAACAAGTGTAAACACGTCAACGCGGATTTAGGGAATATACATATATAAAGTGGCTCCACAAACACAGACTTTGTGCTCAAGATGCAACTCGACAAAACCTAACATCCGCAATGAAACTTAATTGGTCCCGCGACGGTGGTTATCAATTTACAGGACTTTGTCCAAAGTCCGGTTTTCGGCTTTGTGCTAAATGCGCGTTCACATGAAAGGCGGCGTTTGACGTCATATTATTCTACTTCCGCTGGAAAGTGAAGGGATCCCACCCAATGTATTTTACAAAAAATGAGTATGTAATTATTATGGAACGTTATGAGAGGAGTTCCTAAAAAATATTGACTGCTA
This sequence comes from Dunckerocampus dactyliophorus, assembly GCF_027744805.1. Lineage (NCBI taxonomy): Eukaryota > Metazoa > Chordata > Actinopteri > Syngnathiformes > Syngnathidae > Dunckerocampus > Dunckerocampus dactyliophorus. Next base: position 24,116,331 of record NC_072832.1, on the reverse strand, counting down.
AAAGCAACACTGTCGCCGCCAATACAGAGAGGAAGGACAGCTGGCATGCCAGCATGCAGTGTGTGAATGCGCAAATTAACACGGATTATTATAAAAACTATACCCTACTAGACTTTTCATTTATCAACTCTCAACATTGCACAACTTTGACATATTAACACTTATCCATTTAAAAAATAAATACATTGGAGCAACAACTTTGGTTTTTGATGTCATAAAATCATTAAATATTTTAATCTGCTGTATCTCGTTGTGCCCACTAGATGGCAGTGTTTTGCCTATGACGTGTTTTGTGGTGACTTTAATTTTGTTTCCCTTGTTATAATAAAACAAGTGTTTTAATGCAGTTGATTGATGCCTCAGAGTGTTTATTCCTCCAGCAAATATTGTAATATGAGAAGACTAACAGGCTCAGTACTCACGCAAGGACGCCTGTGACATTTGCATCTGCTAACATTAATTATTAACACTTCAAATTGCATTTTATTCCTGGTGCTCTCTCGTATCTGGCGTATTCCCTAATCTATCTCACATATAGATGGATAATATCATCAGGCAATGCTCTTTTTTTTCGCTAACCAACTAAACTCGCTTCGCAGTATACCACTTTGTGTTCTTGTTTGTGTTCTGACCTCTAGAGGGCAGCAAATAAACGCATTATGCTATGATAAGGATTTCGTTTGTCAAATAAAAAGAAAATGTTACTGTCATCTTGGCTTCTCATATTTTGTCATTCCAAGCAATCGAAAATGATCCATACGTCACAAATAAATAGCCAGCAGAGTAAAAACTTTAAATCTTCTTAATTTCTTTCATGGGATAAGTATAGTAGGCTATCTAAACATAAAAAAATAATTAATCACTGTCTTTAAACGCTCAATGATCAAAACAAATTAAGTTAAATTATAATAAATAATAATAATAATAATAAATAATTAAATTATTTAATTTAGTGGTTAATTCACAGTCCAAAAGAGGTTCAAAAAATATTTTTGCCTTTATTGTGCAGCAGCAGCTGCTGCTACAATAATAAAAAAAAAATCTTTTTTTTTTTAAATATTACAGACAAGACAAAAGTAAACAAAGTTACAATATAAAACACTTTCTCAATACAATCAATAAATAAACATTTACAATTGACAACTACAATGAGACAGTCCAGTTGTCACGTTAGCGTATAATCACACGACTAACGATGCTAACATTCACATTCTCTCTCTTGATTAGCATTTAGCTGCTAGAGGCTAACAGCTTAGCACGCTAGTGCTCATGTGCAAATGTGGGGTTGCCACAGTAACAGAGGATGCCGTGGCTCCACGAGGGCGCTTCTGCTTCAAGCGGACCTTCAGGACCGTTCTTCCGCTCTGCTGCCGCTGTGCCGACGCGGCGAGGAGGCGGACCTTAGCGAGGCACTGACTTCCTCTTGCGGCTGTTTGGAGGAGCTGGACAAGTCCATTGCCATCTCCTCCTCTGTCTCCTCCTCCTCAAGTAACTCCTCCCCGGTGTGAACACACACTGCCTCCCGGGCCTCGGGCGTGTCGCAGAACGAGTCGGAGCGCTTTGAGTCCAAATCGCTGGGACTGGAATTGGGACATTTTTTGGACATTTCCAGTGACTTCTTGTGCATTCCTGTGAGACAAACAAACATCATTGGTTTTCACAGTGGCTCCAACGTAACAAGATGGTAAGTGCTATGATCGTTTTTTCCTCATGCTGTGGGGTTGCTATGATATGCTGCGATGTTGTGGTTAGCTAAACTAAAGATGGCATGTCTGGGTGTGTGCGTGTGCGTGCGTGCATGCGTGGCACTGACGTGCATGCGGCTCACCGAGCAGCCAGGGCGCGCACGAGCCCATCATTCCGTTCTTGGCCGAGTTGAGGATGGACTCTGGGAGCGGGATGGAGTGGCGTACCATGGCGCCGTACAGGCCGTACTCGGCCATGACGCTGCTGCGACCCCAGCACTTCTCACGCTTACGCCACTTGGCACGCCGGTTCTGGAACCACACCTGCTTACACACACGCACACACAGGTGTTACAATGCTGACAGTGTATGAAGGCATTTGTCATCTGGGGCAGGCAAGCGCGAGCCCTGTGAATTCTGCCTAGCAACACGTGAGGAAGATGCCGTGATGACGTCACACCTGTATGCGGTCCTCGGGTAGCTCCGTCTTGACGGCTAACATCTCTCGCGCGTACACGTCGGGGTAGTGGGCCTCGTGAAAGGCTTTCTCCAGCTCCTCCAACTGGTGGGACGTGAACACGGTCCTGATGGTCACGCCGCAGTGGGTCAGAAAATTAGGGACACAGGGAGCACATTTTGAGAGGGTCGCTGGTTCTCCTCACCTGTGTCGGCGCTTCTTCCTCTTCTGGGAACTTCCACAATTTTTGGACTCGTTGTGGTCGGACAGAACCTCCTCGTCTGCACCACAAATGAAAGACAATATTTCAGTTTTCACTGATGACGTCACGACGTGTCCGCCGTACCCACAGAAAGCCGGGTCGTACCGGAGAAGGCGTCCCTCTGAGCCTCCAGGCTGTGCAGGTAGTGGCCGTCAGGCCGGGCCTGGAGGAGGGGCAGGTGTCCAGGCAGGAAGCACGGCGCCCCGGGGGGCTGCTGGGCCGCCAGGCTGCACAGGAAGCCCAGTCCCAGCGGAAGTGAGCCGCCCGGGAAGGAGAAGCCGCCCCCCAGGACTCCTCCGCCGGCGCCCTGAGGCTCCACAGCCGCGGCCGAACCCGAACCGGGCTGCTGGCGCGCCGCCTGCAGGTCCGACTCGAGTCCCAGCAGGTCCGTGATGGCGAAGCCTTTGGACCGGAACCCAGAGCCGTGAAGTCTGGACTTGTCACTCCCGAAAGCGGAAGACAACAACTTGACTTTGGAAGTCTCCTCGCTGACGTCCTCCCGAGCCGCCATGAGGACTAGATGATGATGAAGCTGATGATGATGATGATGATTACGAAGATGAAGAGGACGAGGACGGACCGACCGGGACCCGCCGGGTCAACGGGCCACATTTATGGGCCTCCGGGCCCGGAGGATCAGGACGACGACCAATGAGTAGCGAGCTTTCCCCGAGGGGGCGGGGACTGATGTGTCGTGTCAATCTGTGAGGATTAATTGCACCAATTTGAATGTTTCAATCCGATCAGGATTTTCTCTGAAGAAGACTTTTTAATTTGTGCTCTTTATCTTTGAGTGACCACAACAATCATGATAATATCACAATGGAACGAATACACGTCATTTCATTCTAAATAACGTACCATAAATAATCGTGACATGACTAAATAACAACAGTGAGCGTTTGGAAATACAATTCATATCACAAATTATTTACAACACAGAATAAATAAAATAAAATAAAAAAGAGTGTGAACGACTATAATTAAGATATTAATAGAATTTCAACGATGATCAACAATGATCAAATACAGAAAAATGCAGTTTGAATGCAAAACTGCAATTAATACAATGTCATCAATTCATTTTAACTACAAAATGAATGAATAACGGCTTTGGAGAGATTGCTGGGCTTGGGAGATGTAATGCAAGCGTGGGCCATGTGACTGTTATGGTTAATATTGTTATTATTTGTGGCAGTGATGTTAATGGCCACGTTGATAGGTGGTAAAAATAATAAAAAATATAAATAATGAAAAAAAAGAAACAAGAAAAAGAAGGGAAAAGAAAACTAATTATATTGTAATTATCATTGTCTTTATTATGGTTGTTAATTATTGTTGTTGTTATTTTGTATTATTATGGTTGTCATTATTGTTATCATTATTGTTATTGATGTTATTTTTATTTATTTTATTTATTTTTGCTGTTGGACTTGTGTCTCTTTTCTTTTCGATTGTTTTGTGTGGATTTTTGTCTTTTTGGGTATTGTGCAGCTGGACTGGGGTGGAGTTGTGGTTGTTTCTTTTTTTTCTTTTGTTAATTATTAATTATATATATAATATAGATATATATATATATATATATAGATATATATATAAAATATAATATACATACATACATACATTATAATTTATAATAATATATATAAATTCTACATAATTATAATCAATTGAAAATTAAAAATATTTAAAAAACAAAACAATTAGCTAAAATAGTCATTTTGAAAAAAAAATCATTTAGACAGTAATTCAGTAATTCTTTCCTTTGTTAATTATAAATTATATATATGTATATATATATATATATATATATATATATATTTATTTATATATAATGATAACAAATTTAAAATTAAGAATATAAAAAAATAACAATTACAGTACAAATAGTCATATAATAACAACCGAAAAATCATTTAAACAACAATCATTTTAAGTACAGCAAGGGTGCAATTAATATAATTTCAATAATTAGAAACAAAATGATAATCCAAGAACAGAAAAAAAAATTACCAAAGAACAGAAAAAAATACTTTAAATAACAAAAATGACTATGTTAAGAATTGTAACCAAAAACAACAAAGTACAGTATTATTTTAACAAAACAGATGCAAGAATAACAATACAATAAACACAATTTGAGAACAGCCATGATCATACATTCAAACCAAAGTATGAATGAGTAAGATTTAAATAACAATCATAAAAAGTAGAGAACACATTTTAATAACAATGGTAACAGTACAAGAAATGGAATTTCTCTTTGTCGTCTTCTCGCTCTTTAGTGGTATTTTTTAACACAAACATTGCAGTGAAAGTTTGCACCTCCATGCCTCATTTTTTTTACATGATTTTTGTTCTTTAATCCTCATATCTCATTTTGGCTTGCAGGCAAAAAAAAGAGATTAGAGATAAATGTAAAAAAAACAGCCTTAAATTTGCTTTAATTATCTCTGATAAGAAGATTGCTCTAATTGCTTTTTAAAACCATTTCTACACACACAGTCAATCCGCCGGGATTAAACGTAATTTGGCCATCAAAAACACGGGATTGACGTCCCGTCTCCTGGCACCGGCGCGACGCTCACACCTCAGCGGAACCGCACGACGTTCGGTCCCACACCGTATAGAAACGCTGGCATAGGCCAAAGGTCTTTTTCCTGGATGATGTCGTTAAAATGTGTACTCATGTTGTCCCTAAAACACACACAGAAAAGTGCAGATCAAAAATTGTTTAGAGCAGATGACAAGGTTATGTTGACATGTAGGATTATGACCATTATTTGAAGAAGCACACTGATTGTGTACGTTTCAATAATCTTCAGATTAAACTCTTTTTTTTGTTCTGTTTTGCCTCGTCTGATCTCTTCATCCTCCGCCGCATGGTTGCCATGGTTACACTTTCTCTGTAAATTCACCTTTGACCTGATGATGACACTTGTGTCAGCCAGCATTGTAACCTGCAGAAAGCCATTTTTCAATTAGTGCTAAAAGCATACATGCTGATGATAAGGCTGATTTGTGTTTAACAAGTTAGATTGAGAAACATGTTTATGCTAATGCTAGTCAACTTGTTTGAAAAGAAGCAGGAAGAAGCAGAGCTTATTTCATCCTCCCCCTTCTCTGTGCCTCAGCATCTACTCGTCCTTCCTTCACATTAGTGATGGAAAAGTTACTGACTCCACTTCTCATGAGTCACTCACTCAAGAGACTCGTGTACTTGATTCACCCGTCACCGAGCATATGCACCGAAACTCACACATGCACAACAAGTAAAACTAGAGTCTTCGTCAAACACCCATGAGTCAGAGAAGCTCAAGTCTTTGTCAAACACCCGTGAGTCAGTAAAACTCCAATCTTGGCCGAGCACCTGTGAGTCGGTGAAACTTAAGTCTTTGTCGCTCACCCGTGGGTCAGTAAAACTCAAGTTTAAGTTGAGCACCCCTGAGTCAGTGAAACTCGAATCTTTGTCAAACACCCATGAGTCAGCAAAACTCAAGTCTTTGTCAAGCATCGGGTACTCGATTCATTCGAGTCACCCGTCACAGAGCGCGTACACAGAAACTCACACATGCACAACAAGTTGCACTCGTGGGTCAGTGAAACTTGAGTCTTTGTCGAACACCCATGTGTCAGTAAAATTCAAGTTTTTGTCGAGCACCCGTTAGTCAGCGAAACTCGAGTCTTGGTCAAGCACCTGTGAGGCAGTGAAACTTGAGTCTTTGTCGAACACTCGTGAGTCAGTAAAACTCAGTCTTTGTCAAGCACCCGTTAGTCCGTGAAGCTCGGGCCTTGGTCAAGCGCCCTTGAGTCAGTGAAACTTGAGTCTTTGTCGAGCACCTGTGAGTCAGTAAAACTTGGGTCTTGGTCAAGCACACGTGAGTCAGAAAAACTCGTGTCTTCATTGAGCACCAGTGAGTTAAGAAAACTTGAGTCTCACACATCACAGAGCACATGCACAGAAACTCACACATGCACAAGTTGCACCTATGAGTCAGTAAAACCCGAGCCTTTGTCGAACACCCGTGAATCAGTAAAACTTGAGTCTTTGTCAAGCACTCGTGGCTCAGTAAAACTCAAGTATTGGTCGAACACCTGTGCATCAGTGAGACTCGAGTCTTTCTCGAACACCCATGAGTCAGTGAAACTCTAGTCTTGGTTGAATACCTGTGAATCAGTGAAAAGCAAGTTTTTGTCGAACACCCGTGAGTCACTGAAACTCAAGTGCTTGTCGAACACCCCTGAGTCAGTAAAACTCGTGTCTATGTTGAAACTCGAGTCTTTGTCGAGCACCCGTGGGTCAGTAAAACTCGAGTCTTGGCCGAGCACCCGTGAGTCAGTAAAACTCAAGTCTTTTGTCGAGCACCTGTGAGTCAGTAAGATAGATAGATAGATAGATAGATAGATAGATAGATAGATAGATAGATAGATATCCAATGTTAGAGTTATATTGTTCCTCAGTGTCATGTTAAATGTAATATTTCAAACTGAATATTTGTCCAGTTCCTTGACATCATAGACAACAAGTACTTTGGTATATTTTACACTTGACGCTCCAACTGATCTTCATTTTCTTCTGCTTCCTGAAGTCCATCCATATTTTTTCTATGCCGCTTATCGTCACTAAGGTCACGGGGGTATGCTGGAGCCTATCCCAGCTGACTTTTGGGCGAGAGGTGGGGCACAACCTGGACTGGTTGCCAGCCAATGGCAGGGCACATATAGACAAACAACCATTCACACTCACATTCATACCTATGGACTATTTAGAGTCTCCAATTAACCTAACATGCATATTTTTGGAATGTGGGAGTAAACCGGAATACCCGGAGAAAACCCACACACACACGGGGAGAACATGCAAACTCCACACAGAGATGATTCCTGAAGTCGGATGCTTTTTTTCTTATGTTTTATTGATGCCAAAAGAGGCTGACCACTACCTGCAGGACATTTTATTTTATTTTTTGGTGCATTTTGTTAGCAGTTTTAAAATAACTGCCGGACATTTTATTTTATTTTTTACATGAATTTTATTAGTCACAAAATAAAGTTTTGAAGTGATGGCAGGACATTTTATTTTATTTTTGTACATGAATTTTATGAGTGAAAAAATAGGGGTTTAAAGGGACTGCACAACATTCTATTTAGTGTTTTTACATCCATTTTATTAGTACTAAAATAGTGACTGCAGGAAGTTTTATTTTATTTTAAATGAAATCTTATTTCATTTACATTTTTTTACATGGATTTTAATAGTACTAAAATCGGGTTTTAAAGTGACTGCAGGGCATTTTATTTTATTTTTTACATTAATTTTATTAGTCACAAAATAAAGTTTTAAAGTGATGGCAGGACATTTCATTTTATTTTATTTTCGTACATGAATTTTATTAGTGATAAAATAGGGTTTGAAAGGAACTGCACAACATTTTGTTTTTGTTTTTTTACATGAATTTTATTAGTACTAAAAAAGGGTTTAGTACTAAAAATAGCGGTAAAATAAGGGTGTATGCCCTTGTTGATAGTGTCATTTGTTGAACGTGATGAATAAAAATGTAAAAATGCAAAAATAGATTGAAAAAAAATAGATCGCCAGTGCTGAGTCTGCAGTAGTGGTCATTTTGGAGGGAAAAAGTGGGCGTGTCTCCCTGAGGGGCTGTTTGAAGCCATGAACCAGCAGAAGGTGTGACTGTTATCTGTCACTCACGTTGATTGACAGCATGACTTTTGGCACGTCACGCTTGCTCGCTGTTGTTTCCTGTTTTCTTTTTTTGTTTGTTTTAATAAGCAAGTTTCAACTTTCTGCTTTGTGAAATGATGTTGAGAAATGAGTGGTTTATTATCTATGATGGCTAAAGTTAGCATCAGCAGTGATATGATAGGCATTGATATGCTAGCGATGATCTGGTGAAGAAGGAAGTTGTTCATCTGTCAGCGAGCTGCTGCGTGCGGCCTGAAAGCGATAGCAGCAGACGCTTCATTGTGTCGCCACCTCCATTGTTGTCAACGGCAACAATTGTCTGGACACGCGTCCGTGAACCCCCCCCACCCCCTTCCCTGGTCCCACCCCCCGCCTCCCGTGGCCCCCTAGGGCTCCAGCGACAGCCTCCCGGTGGCCCACTAATTATTCATAAATGCACATTTATGCAAATATGTGGACTAGATTAACCTAATTCAGTCATGTAAACAACTTGTGGGTCAGGATTAAAGTTTTCAATTAGAGTCTGCAAGTCTGGAGCACATTTACCTTTTATGCCCCCCCAACAGCCCCCCATGGCCCCCATTTACATTTGTCTGTAATCTGCCAAGCCAGACAAACAAGCAGAGAAAGCTACAGGCTGTCGGCCATTAGCGCTAATGGCTAATGACTCCTCAATGAATAGCGGCTGTCTGGACTTTTTCTTTAGTGGCGTCATGTGACGTCCTCCTGTGGCGTCATGTGACACCATGCCGCACACGTGCCGCATTAAGCGTCGCCCATGGCGTGGAACGTGTATGTTTTGAGGCCGCCTTCCTGGTTGTCCTCCTCGTCGGAGCCATCTGCTCACACACTTTCTCACACCTTTGACCCTTCACCCCTGATCAGAGGTCAAACAGTGACCCTGGTCTCCGGTTATTCTCATCCTCATCATCAACAAGGGAAGGCACAGTGAGCATAGCCTACCCCTCCTTCATGACAGTAACTGACTAGCATTAGCATCATTGGCATAAACGTCGTCACAATTAACCGGCATGTTTGTTTTTAGGGTGTATTATTTACAACGTCGTATTTAGGGTGTATTCAGCCCTTTTTCTTTAGCTTTTTTGTTTCGACTGTATCATTTAGTGGTATGATTCATGTGTATTATTGGAAGTGTATTATTATTTTGATGTACGGTTTATGATGTATTATTAGGGTGTATTATTAAAGGTGTGTTATTTAGATGTATCATTTACTTTGTGTTACTTAGGTGTATGATTTATGCTGTATTATTATGGTGTGTCATTTAGATGCATGATGTGACCTATTAGGGTGTATTACTTACATGTATGATTCAGGGTGTAGAATTTAGGCTTATTATTTGGGGCGTATTATTCAGGTGTATTATATTGTGAGTGTTATTTAGATGTACGGTATAATTACTATTTAGATGTACTGTACAGTTTCAGGACTATTATTTAGAGGTAATATTCTGGGTGTGTTATTTAGATGTATGATTTATGGTGTAATATTTAGGGTGTATTATTTAGATGTATTCTTCTGGGTGTGTTATTTAGATGTATGGTTTGGGTGTATTATTGCAATGTGTAATTTAGGGCATGTTATTGGGGTGTGATGTATGATTTATGGTGTGTTATTTAGATGTACAAGTATTATTTGGGGTGTATTATTTTGATGTTTGATTTATGGTGTATTATTAGGGTGTATTATTCAGATGTACAGTAATGTAAGTACTATTTAGATGTGTTATTTGGGGTGTGTTTTTGAGGGTGTGTTATTTAGATGCATAATTTAGGGTGTATTATTTAGATGTATGATTTGGGTGTATTATTTCAATGTGTAATTTAAGGCGTATTATTGGGTTGTATTATTTTGATGTATGATTTATGGTGTATTATTTTGATGTATGATTTGGGTTGTATTATTTCGATGTATAATTTAGGGTGTATCATTTCGATGTATGATTTATGGTGTGTTATTTAGGGTGTATTATTTAGATCTAGTACTTGGGGTGTATTATTTTGTTGGATATGTGGGGTGTATTTGAGGTATTTGTATGTGCTATTTGGGGTGTATTATGTAGAGTGTCTTATTTAGATGTATGGTTTGGGGTGGATTATTTCAATGTGTAATTTAGGGTGCATTATTTAGATGTCGATTTATGGTGTATTATTGCGGGTGTATTATTTAGATGTATGATTTAGGGTGTATTATTTAGATGTATGATTTATGGTGTATTATTGCGGGTGTATTATTTAGATGTATGATTTATGGTGTATTAATTAGATGTCAATTTATGGTGTATTATTGAGGGTGTACTATTTAGATGCATGATTTATGGTGTAGAATTTGGGTGTATTATTTAGATGATTTAGGATGCCTTATTGAGGATCTATTATTTAATTGTTTTACTATTAGTTATTTATTATTAGTTAGTTATTTCTATTATTTTGTTATTTAGCTGTAGGGTGTAATATTGATTTTTTTTTTATTTAGTTGTATTATTTGCGGTATATGATTTAGGTGTGTTAATCAGGGTGTATTATTTGGCTGTGTGACTGAGGGTGTATGATTGAGGAGCTATTATTTAGTTGTATGATTGAGGGTGCATGATTTGGGTGTATTAATCAAGGTGTATTACTCAAGGGACGGCCACAGCGGTTTGAGAGAAGGTGAAGGAAAATCGCGCATAGAAAGAGAGAAAAACATCTCTTCATGTTCTCTTGATCTCATTGTAGCCTGCAATCCAAGTTAGCGGGGATTATCTCCGTGAAAGGGCATTAAGAGGCGGATAACTCCGCTTGGAGGCCGTTAATCTAGCAGCATGTTAATGAGTCTTGTCGTGGATTGCTTAAATTAAAAGCAAATATCAACAGTCATTTGGCTAAAGGAGGCCGAGCGCCCGCCTGGCCTCCATAATCGTGCATTAAGTGATTTGAGTGGCGGCTCGTTGCACTAATCGCGTCATGGGAGGGAAAAACAATAAAATTAACAGGTTATCAGGAAATGAAGGCGGCGGCGGCGGCGGGAAGACGACACGGCACAATTTAGTCATCATCTCAAATTAACTTCAGTGTTTCATAGACAACCCCCCACCCCCCTCCCAGCCCCCTCCCCAGACTTTGTGTGTGTGTGTGTGTGTGTGTGTTAATAGGAAAGCTTGTGTCAATCAAAGCAATGGTGACCATGCTAAACTTACACTCGCGATGTTTGCTCCGCTTGCTAACTGCTAGCTAATGCTCACAGCGTGTAACGTTACAGGGCCAAGCTAATGTCGACAACAAAGCAACACGCAAAGCAGAGACAAGAACGCGGAGGTCAGTTTGCTGCTGGCGCCGCAGGAAATGATGTGAAAGTTTGATTTGATTAAGTTTGCGCTAAATCAGCTTTGCCGCCACTCCAATCATGTCATGTCATTGAAAAAACAATCTCATCCAACGTCCTGATTTGTCAAATATGTTTTATGTCTGTCTGCGGCCACGCAGCAACAACATGATTAAAGTCAGACACACACACACAATACACAATACAAGTTTGCTAATACAGGCTTTATACAATGACACGGTGTGTGTGCGTGTTGCTCTTTGCATGCCATCTGACACACGTGACGCCAAAGCTACAATCAAACCATCTTAGCTTAGCATTTACAACACCACAATCACGTGTCAACACATCATACACTGTACATGCTAATAAACACACAACCTTCACTATATGTACGCTGCTGTCATGTGACGCAGCTAGCTAGCTTGCTTGTAGCATATTTGGACATGTGACATCGTAGTAAACAATATCAAACTACCGGAGATGCTTGCTGCTTTGGGGTCAACAGTCACATGACCGACAACCGTCATGATGTGGTATGCTTTGGACACATCAGGGGTGCCCAAAGTGAGTCCCGGAGGCCATTTGCGGCCCGCGGCATCTTTTTATTGGCCCGCGGCACATTCTAAAAACATCAAAGATCAAACATGGACAAATCAGCAGTAATTTTACAAAAATCAAGTCAATTATTAAGAGAAAAAAAGTGGTGATCTTACAAGAACGACATTGTAATATTATGAGGAAAAATAATGTCATTTTAGTAGCATAAAGTTGAAATGTTACAGTAAAAAGACAAGTCAAATATTACGACAAACAAACAACACAAAATAAAGTTGTACATTTTGAAAAATTAGGTTGCCAAAAAAGTTATCATGTCACAAGAATAAAGTCAGAATATTGCGAGAATAAAATGTACAAAGAAAGTTGGAAAATACGTAGTTGGAAAATTAAAAAAAACACACACACAGCAGAAATGGAAAAAACAGCTGTAATTTGACAGGAATAAAGTAAAAATATTAAGAGAAAAAGTCATATTATAACAGTAAACTTCTCATATTATGAGGAAATATAATTTCATTTTAGTAGCATAGAGTTGAAATATTTAAGAAAATGTGATTGTTTGTTTTTTAAGTCGTCATATTATGAGGAACAAACAACAACGACAAATAAAGTTGTAATTTTTGGGAAAGTTAGGCTGCGGAAAGGTTTATAATGTTGTGAGAATAAAGTGAAAATATGATGGGATTGAAGTCCTAATTACGAGAAGACAATTTTTCAAGAAGAAAGTTGAAAAAGTTGGAAAATTAAAAACCAAAAACAACAGCACGATGATAAAAGTCATAATAAACAAAACGAAATAAAGTTTATTTTTGGAAAATTAGGTTGGGAAAAAAGAAATAAATTATGGGAATAAAGTCGTAACATGGTAAAAAGGACGTTTACAAAGATTATTTAAAAAGAACATAGAAATATTTGGAAAAAAACAGTGAATTTGGGAAAAAAAGAGCCGACTGAAGTTGACAGTAATAATAGGCTTTTCCACCTATATTATAAAGCTGAGATGCAGTTTTTTAAAAATATACAGTATATAACGTCTTAGCATATGGCCCTGGCTGGAAAAGGTTTGGACACCCTCCGAGCTTAACAAAATGGCAACCGCCCGTCGTCGCCCGTCGCCCGTCTATATCGTCAGCGGTCGACTCTCAAAAATATTAACACAAAAGATGTTTTTATAGTTTTACAATTCTAGTTTTACATGCATAGAGCAATTCTAAATGCATATAAATGATGACTGAAAGGGACAAATGAACATTTAAGGTTATTTTTACTTACACTGAAGATGTGACTGTTCCCAAAGACACGGTGCGGCGGCGAGACACCACACGAACACCACCCTCCTCTTTGCCATGAGTTATTTCTTGAATTCAATATAATGTTTCTCACCTTAGTTATCCAAATGCTGCCACTTGCAACTTTCTTTGGCTTCGTTTTGGGTTATTGCAGTGAGAAACACGATTGAATAAAAAAAAACCCAACTCATGGCAACCCAGGAGGGTGGTGGTGGTTGATCTCGCTGCCACATCGTGTTTTTGGGGACAGTCACGTCAAGAATGACGTCCTTATTGAAGGTAAAAGTAACTTTAAATGTTAATTTTTCCCTTTCATTCCTCATTTATATGCATTTCTGCATATCAAATTAAAATTGTAAAACTTTGTAAACATGTTTTGTGTTCATATTTTTGGCTTTGTGGTACACGTTAATTGGATTCTTACGGAAAAATTGATCTGGTTCGTGTCCGTTTCGGCTAGAGTCGGACCTTCTGGAATGAATTAATGACAGTATATAGAGGAGATGTATTCAAATACTATATATAAAATAGTGCTGTCAAATGATTAACATTTTTAATCAGCCTAATCATGGGTTTCAAATGAATTAATCAATGATTAATCAACATTTGGAATGATGTCTGAAATATGCCCATTTTGACTGTATTTTATTGAAAGAAAGATAAATTATATTTGCATGTATTAATAGCACCAAATGAAGTGACAATTTCAATCAAGCTAAAAGATACCACACGTCTTAAAAAAATCTAAAAAAACACTACTTTTAAAATAGTAGCAGAACATTTGAATCACATGTTAACCACGTTATTATGAGCAATGAGGGGTTGCGTTCAAACACACCACGTCATTTAAGTTGAATTCACATTTTGAGTATATTTTTCTGGGATTTCCGAGCATACTTAAATGCAGCAAATTGTACTTCCGTATTTAGAGTTGCAAAGTGAGTCATAAGAATATCCACTTATTGTTTTTATTTGTCTTTCTGTTTATTTAGACCAGGGGTCACCAATGTTTTTCCTTGTGAGAGCTACTTTTACAAAATGAAAATGGCCAAGAGCTACTCATTTTTGTAACATTTATTTTCAGAGCTTATTTTAAACCCAAACAAAGCGAATATGCTTGTTTTACCAGAACATGAACAAAACTCACAACTCTTCCTCATTGTCACTACACGACCGCGAGATGCATTCAGGGACACTTCTCAATGAAGCACTCAGACACGCCACACGCAACACACACTCATAGCACTTTATTTATTTATTTATTTATTTGTATTATTTACTTGCATTAATGTCTCTTCTGTTGTTGCTTAATTTCTTGGTATTTATGTATATGTGTTTATGTTTCTTATGTTCTTATTCTTTCTTGTGTTTTTCTTTCTTTTCCTTGGGAGAATGAACAGAATAAGATTTTCATTGCATGGTATAACTGCTGTTTACCATGCACATGACAATAAAACTCTCTTGAATCTCTTGAATCTTGAAATGCTGGTGTCCACAACTCACATTTTGTATTTCACAATGCATTTCTTTCTACTGTTCTTTCATTATTAACTGAAAACCTGAATGAAAAGCAGGCTTGCGGGCACCTCATGTGGTCGTGGGGGGCTACCTGGTGCCCTTGGGCACCACGTTGGTGACCACTGATTTAGATGCATAAGAAAGACATTCTTGTGATGTGCGCAGTGTCCCTGAATGCATCTCGCGGTCGTGTAGTGACAATGAGGAAGAGTTGTGAGTTGGAAATATATACAGTGTATGTTGTTGGAATTGCACCGCTGTTGATGTGTTCAGGTTAGATTAAAATAATAAAAGAGCCTCAGACTCTATGTGACTCTGCCGTCTGTCGTCTTAACAGTGAGATGTTGCTTGCCATAAGGCGTATCTGTTAATTATGCTAAAAAATGTAATGTAATTAATTAAATTAATTGGTTACCGCCGTTAATGTGCTATTTTTGACAGCCCCAATATAAAACTATGTATATGAGGCGCAGCGTGTGTATGTAAATACTAGTGCTGTCAAATTATTACAAATTTTAGTCAAACTAATCACAGTTTATTTAATCATGAATAATCACCATGTGCCACTGTGTGTGAAATATGCCAATTTTGCTGTATTTTATGAACAGAAAGATAAATGACAGGATATGATTGTACATATTTGTGTGTATTAACAGCTCAAAATGAACTAAATATTGAAATCAAGCTAAAAGATACCACACGTCTTAAAATCTGTTTGCTTTGAATCACACTTTAAACCGCGTTATTATGGGCAATGAGGGGTTGCGTTCAAAGACATACGGTAAATGTACCTGGTTTCAATGTATTTTCCGGCATACTTAAATGTAGCAAATTGTACATCCAGATTAAGAGTTACGAAGTGAGTGATAAGAATATCCACTTCATGTTTTTCTTTATCTTCCTGTTTATTTACACACGCACACAGGCATGATGAAGCTGTTTTTGTGATGTTCGGAGTGTCCCTGAATGCATCTAGCGTTCTTGTAGTGAGAACGAGAAAGTGTCTGTCCCAGGCTGAAAGGACGAGAGATACATACAGCATATGGAGATACATACAGCATATGGTGTTGGAATTGTACTGCTGTTGATGTGTTCAGGTCAGAATGAAGTTATGAAAGAGCGTCACACTCTGTGTTACTGTGTGGGGACGCTGCATAACAGAGGCGTGCTTGCTCTGGTGTGCATGCGTTAATTACGCAATAAAATTACGTAATTAATTAAATCAATTTGTTACCACCGTTAACGCGTTATTATTTGACAGCCCTAATAAAAAAAACATTATCAGTTATCGGTTTGGGAAAAAAAGTACATTTCTAGTCAATACCATTGAAAAAGTCAATTGTGTTTTTTTGTAACACCCAGCCTGCACCATGAAAAGATGATTACCTGACCTGAGGGATCATTTTTGTTTCATTCCATAATGATGCAGCCCAGCAAATATAATAACATTTATGGGATCATTTCATGCAATTGTCTTTATTTGGGGGATTTACAACATGCAAGATTTTCATCCCTTCTATTCAAGTGCTATTATTATTATTATTGTTGTCATTGTTAATGACATTTTACACACTTTTATTTCTATGTTCAATTCATTTGATGAATATTTCATACAAAAGTGAAAATAGACTTTCACGTCTTCTAAAAATGGAATGCGCATATTTTTAATGAGAGCACTGTGACTCTCACACACAAACACACACACACACACACACACACACACACACACACACACTGTGTCCTACACTTTTACACTGCGTGTGCGTGTTAACCCTAGAGAATATGAAAAGCACTGATGAATAATAATAATAATAATAATAGTAATAATAATAATAATAGCTGCATCAAACGGTGTAATCTGCCTCTTAGCGGTCTAATCCAGCGCGTCCGTCTTATTGCTTGGTGTTTTTCCTGCGGAATGAGATGGCGTTTAATCGACTTTGGGAGAATTAGTCTTTCCTTATTACTGTCGCGGTTTTTACAGGACTTTCCTGGAAAATCCCATTCAACACGCATTTTAATTTCATTGCATGTTGAGGGGCAATGTCAATAATCCAATAACATTAATCATCATTTCTGCTTGATTTCCTCCCAAAAGAGAACGGCTGGACTTGTGTCACCCTGCCTCCTCGTGAAGCCTCATGCATGCTGAGAACTATTCTATTATCTATCTGTCTATCTATCCGCAAATGTTTTACCACAGCCACATACACACTCACTATCTTTGTACAATGCTTGGCAGATTAACGCGAATAACAGTGCGTGCCGTTGAAATGATTTGCTCCAGTTGTGTGAGTGTGCATGCTGTGTTGGATAAAGACATGAAATAGTTGAAACACGGCAATCAAACAGCTTTTGTCTCACGTCGACCATAATCAATTTAGCAGATGAAAATAATGCTTCTAAAATGTCTTCATTGGTTCCAGACCCAACCTCGTTAAAAGAATTTCCGTGATATAGGAGTCAGCGTTGATAAATTGAATATTTTTGTAGTTAGAGCATAGAAAACCTGTTTATGACTTTCTAAATATGTTTTTTTTCGCATTATTAGTGCCCTGTACACATGAAATAACACCCCTGTAGTCACCTTTACACTCCTATTATCCATCGTTTACACCACATTGCACCCAGTTAGCCTTGAAATTATTTCTTCTTGTCACTATGCAATCCCTACAGGAAACACAATCAGTTCTATGCATGCGGGAGACCTACGTCACTTTCTCCACTCGCAAAGTTTTTACGACAGTGCTTTTGCGACATCATGTGCCGTGGTATTTATTATTATATTTAAATGTATGAACATAAATTGTCAATAATCATACTTCATATATGTAATATATTGGGGGGTTATTTTTGTAGTGACTCTTATTAAAAATCTTTGCTAGCATGTGGACGCTTCTATCGTCTTTATTCACCAAGCGTGACCGTACGTATCACGGTCACGTATAATATACATAAATAAACACAAATAGAGATACAATAAACCATATAAAACACAAAATACAGTGATATTTGAATAAAAACAACCATAAGCAGAGTGCAAGGATGGATTAATCTAGAGGAGTTTTTTTGTACTAGGAAAAACACCATCATTCCAAACATATCTGGCTAGCAAATGCTTTTTGTTGTTGTTTCAGTGGCGGAAAAACAACTTAAAATACAGTCATGGAAAAAATGATTAGACCACCCTTGTTTCTTCAGTTTATTGATCCATGTTAATGCCTGGTACAACTAAGGTACATTTGTTTGGACAAATATAATGATGATATCAAATATAGCTTATAAGAGTGTAATTTAAGAGCTGATACGTAACAACTTCCATGGTTTTCTTGATAATAATCAAAATCACTTCTTACATGAATAGCTATAGCATTGTACTGCCAAAAAAATGTAACTCTATTTTTGTTGTCATTGTTATATTTGTCCAAACAAAGGTACCTTTAGTTGTATCAGACATTAAAATGAACAAGAAACTGAAGAAACAAGGGTGGTCAAATCATTCACATGCCCTATGGATATGATGTAAGAAAAAAAGATTGATTATGTTGGAATTTCTCCAGTCTTATTAACAAAAAATAGGCCAACCGGATGTAGATGCGTTCTGCACACACGTAGAACCGATCGTGTTTCTGCTACCAAAAATATACCACTTCCACACATACTGGGAGGAGAACTTTTCTCCACACTCACTCACTCTCATGCAGTGTTAAGGTAATGTAATGTAAGATCATGTCTCAATGTTTTGTGTCATTACTGCCGCCTAGTGACCAGAATACTACGTATTACTTGTATTTACATATGTTTTGACCAATAATAGACCATAGGGATGACTGCATCTGCATTCTTATATCAAGTCAATCTGCATGAATGGATGTGCCCTTCATTGTTTCAATACACTGTTTGGCAAAGTGTGAGGTCCAGTGACGGTGTCCGCTCGCCGTCTTGGCCGGCTTTTGTGCCTTATTTCTGGGCTGCGGGAAGCCCCGCCCCCCCGACACACTTCCCCGCCATCCGTGGAGCATCGCATGCTTCCTGGCAGAACACCTCGCCGTTTTAGCCGGGGTGCTGCTGCTCCGGAGGTCAGGAGAACCAGGGTGGAGAGGAGCCAGGGACCCCTCACCTGTCTTCAGACACATGCTCCAAAAGTCCCAGGGGTGGCGAGTGTGTGGAAATATGGAAGTGACAGAGATAGAAAAAAAAATGACAGTGTCAAGAGATGATGGCAGGAAAGTAAGCCGTGGTCCGCCTCTTTTACTTGTTACTTTTCCATTTTATTTTCATGCAACAGTACAGGCTTTGTAATAGAACAGAATGGGCATATTTCAGACATAGTTGCAAATGGTGATTAATCATGAATAATTTATTTGAAAACCATGATTAATCTGATTAAAAAATGTCATCATTTGACAGCCCCAATTTATATATTGTTACATTATTCATAAATAGGGCCGCACGGTGCTCGAGTGGTTAGCATTTTGGCCACACAGTCCGAAGATGGGGAAGACCTGGGTTTGAATCTCCGCTTGTTCTCCCCATTCATGCGTGGGTTTTCTCCGGGCACTCTGGTTTTCTCCAACATTCCAAAATCATGCATGTTAACTGGCGACTCTAAATTGTCCATAGGTATGAATGCGAGTATGAATGGTTTTCCCTTTATGTGCCCTGTGATTGGCTGGCTGGTGTACCCCGCCTCTTGCCCAATGTCAGCTGGGATAGGCTCCAGCATACCGCCTCGACCCTGGTGAGAATAAGCGGCATAGAAAATCAATGGATGGATATTCACAAATATTTTTTTTTTCTGCCTAAAATCTTTCTACTGTGTACTACTTTCTACTTTCTACTCAAAGTACAATCACAAAATCATTCAATGTATCGCTATCATCAGTATCTCTCTCTATTTACTTGCATCGATATAAAAAATCAGCAGTACTGCCCTCCCTGGCACTTGGTCTTATACACTGAATAGACTTGTATCAGACGTTTCATCCTTTAGCCTGTCACCATGTTGGTTATTGTACAGACATCACAGCAAAATCACAATCAAAGTTCCCTGCGGGACGTGCCAGAACACAAGCAACAGGTCACATGACTTTGTTGTTGGTCTTTGACTTGTGTAGCTGCCAGTGTGTGCCCATGTTGTCACAAAGTCAGTGCACCACAATTCTTCCTTATTTCAGCTTTAATGTGTGTGTGTGTGTGTGTGTGTGTGTGTGTGTGTGTGTGTGTGTGTGTGTGTCCAACAGGCTTTCCTTCACTGAGCTGCTGGTCATGTGACCGGTGTAAGTAGGTCATGTGATCCCATCAGGGGGATTATTAGGGAATCATTGGAAGGATTTCTGGGGGATAATTCAGAATGTCGGGATCATAATTGGTAGAAGATTCCACTTTCATCTTAGCGTGGATTAGGAGACATCTGGAGCGAGCTGCCTTATTAGAGCTCCTCTTCATTTAGCACTTTCCAACAAACTCTACTTGTTCCTCTTCATCATTTAGCACTTTCCAGTAACATCTGCTTGTTGGGACTTGGTGTTGTTCAGGAACATTCCTCTTCCTCTGGGTTGAGTTGTCTTTTACTCAACCAAGTGAAAGTGAAACTAGGTAGAGCTGGCCAAGATGGCAGCATGGGTGTACAAGGGCCCCAAGCAAAAGGGGGGGTTTGTAAAGCTTTGAAGATATAGATTAAAAAAAAAAAAATACAGTAATTGGTTAATTAACAGTTAATTGGTTCCAGACCTGTCCGTGAATTTCTGCAAAGTGAGATTCCTTATTTATCAATGGGATATTTTCATAATTAGAGCATAGAAAACCTCTTTCCAACCTCCTAAATATGTTGTTTAACATCATTAGAGCCCTCCAGACTTGAAATAACACCCTTATGTAGTCAACTTTACACTTGTATTACCAAATATAGTTGACATAATGATACAATGTGCTCTTTTATTGTATTGTATTGTATTTGTATTTGTACTTTATTTATCCCACAGCGGGGAAATTCATTTGTTACAGCAGCAAGCAAGATACGCAAGTAAAGAGTACAGTGTAAAGAATGCATATTGACTACAACATGGTTCAGGTGGTGCAGGTGTTGTAGAGCCTGACAGCGGTTGGTATGAAGGACCTGCGGAACCTCTCCTTCTTTTTTCTTTTTTTTACACATTTGAAAATACTATAAGAATGACACTTTTATAAAATTGGAAGATTAATGTCTACGTACATCGACAAATGTAACTGAATATAACTGTTTTTTTTTTATATATATCGTTTTTAAATCCTATTTCAACCCGTGTATCTAGATGCGCATTGAATTGCCTACCACAAAGAATGTACATACCTAACTAATATTAGCCAGTTTAGGAAACAGTGCTAACACGTGGTACAGTCAAACCTGTCTATAGTGGCCACTAAAGGGAAATGGCAAAAGTGGCTGCTATAGGCAGGTGGCCGTTATAGACAGGTTGACGGCCATTTTGAATTTGTGCACGCAGATATTAACATGTCGGTGATTAGAAGCTTGTTGTGTTTGCAGATACATATAATTATACTGTTACATGTTGACCAGTAGAGACCACTGTGGGACTGCAGATAAAAGTTGTAAAGAACTACTAGGCTTGTTATTCTACACCACCCACAGAACAAAGCTGTGCTACTATATATACGGCAGAGTGTCATTACAGCTTTAGTTCATCAGGAAGTGACGGGAAGTGACGGGAAGTGACGGTGCGACGTCACGAGCAGGTGAGCTAGGCTGAGTGCTCGCTGTGAGTGTCGAGAGAGTTGGGAAGTGTGTGGATGTTGGCGTAGATGTAAAGTCCTGCAGTTTTCTCCGCTGTTAATAAAGCGATTAAAGTGCATCGGCGACGTGAGTCTCTCCTTCCCCACAACAAGCGGCATTACAGTATTGACCAGTGCACATTGTCTCACACCAGGAAGTAAACGGTGTCACTGTCTGCAACAAGCTCCAAAGAAGACGGCTTTTTTTTTTATGTCGAACAACTGACAGTTTGTGTGACTGAGCTAGGACTCAGTAATTAAAGTCTACACACGACGGCTTCATTGATTAAAAAACGAAACTTTTTCGTGCATGAAGCTTCTGCTTGAGTCGGTATTTTGGCCGCTATATGCGGTCAGATATTGACCAAGGGATACAAAATGGGTGGCCGCTATACACAGGGTCTATAACACGTAAATTTTCTGCCGGGGGTGGGATTTTTTCAGTGGCCGCTATAGGCAGGTAGCCGTTATATACAGGTGGCTGCTAAGACAGGTTTGACTGTATTTACAAAGTATCAGAATGCTGAACCGCAGTGTCTCATATCATCATCCTGATCCTTATCACTGAACAAGGCCTTATCTATATTCATCTGTTTATTCCTCAAGTTCATTCCAAGGATATTCATTACACTGTACAATGCTTACATCAACTTTACTACTCTAGTTATTATTTAGTCTTTATTCTTTTATTATTAAGGTATTCTTACACAATCTGTACTCATTTGTCACCTAACACTGGTTGATGATACAGAAATAGGCTATGTTTGCAGCTGGCTCAAGATTACATTATTTTCAACCCAAATTACACGAACACCACCACCGGCTAACGTGTTACCAATAGTCAAATGTACAAAAAATGTCTGTACGTACAAATTTTCAGGCACTTCAATTGTCAAGCATTTATGGCTATCACTGCACACACACAAAAGCAGTCTCGGAGAAACCACCAGCAATTTACATTAATGTCGTTGTTATGATAAGCTATACATTCAATGATTGCTAACATTAGTAGTTAAACTTGGTCAAATTGCTATCATTTGCGGACAACAAAAACCTAAAAAACCTAATACACATGTGTGTGTGTCACGTGGGGTGTGGATTTAGTGCTCGGAGCAGGAAGAGGGTGGGATATAATGTTTTCACTGTCGGTAACGTAATAGCATTATAACGTATGAAATTTCAATTATGTAGATTACCCGTTACTGGAAACATCTTCTTTTACTGCATTTAATTAACCCAACACTGACAATTACCATTATCATGACTCGTTGTATTGATAATATTGCTATTTGGATCGACTTGCCCAAACTGAAGTGCACTTCAGCTAGTGTATTATTTTGTTTGTCCATTACCCCAATGCACTTGCATTATTACGACGTGTGTGTGTTAGAGCAGCATTGACTGATAAAAGACATACTGTATACAAATGAACTAATACAACTACTGATAAAGCTAATGGACTGAATAAATCACATATATTATTAATTATTATACAAACACTGTAGGCTGTGGAGCAATGTGTTGACAATATATCTTGTCATAATTTGTGCCTGGTGAAATGTCCTTTTATTAGTCCTGTACAGTACAGTCGTTCCTCGTTTATAGCGGTTAATTGGTACCAGACACGATCATGTTAAATTAATTTCTGCGATATTGTATTCAATGTTGATTGAGTTTTTTTTAAGTTTAGAGCATAGAATTTGTAATTTGAAATAGTGAATTTCCCTGCTGTGGGATTAATAAAGTACTATACATACATAGAAAACCTGTTTATGACTTTCTAAATATATATATTTTTTAACATTATCAGAGCCCTGTAGACATGAAATAACACACCCACAGTCATTGTCATTGTTTACACCACAATGCAACTCTTATGCTGCAGGGACTCGAGATGGCTGCGAGCTAACCAGTTAGCCTCAAATTAATTTCTTCTAAACACAAGAAGCCCAAACCTACCACTTCCACATGGGATGGGAGGAGAACTTTATTTATCATGTCGGACATCCCATGGCTGACTTCATGCAGTGTTAAGGTCATGTAATGTAAGGTCATGTCTCAACGTTTTGTGTCATTACTGCAGCCTAGTGACCAGAATACTACATATCACTTGTATTTCAATATGTTGACTAATAATAGACCATAGTGTACCACGGAAAAGCGATCGTTCATTAATTTATGAAAGCCCGCGATATAGCGAGGGAACGATGACCCCTTGTCAACGTGACGTCATCAAAGCGCGACCCCAGCATTGCCAGACAGCGGCAAAAGCAGAATGAAGCCAAACCAGGAGAAACGATGATCTTTTTCAACATTAACCGAATAGCTCCTACTAGTTCCTTCTCTCTAATTAACTAAGTAAGTCATTAAAGTTTGTCTGGGTATGTCGAATACATTCGTGTTAAAACAAAGTAACTCGCTGCTGGTTCCGTAGCTACGTGCTAACCGGCGACGGCTAGCAAGCCTGTGAATAATTGATACTTGACGTTGCATGAATTCGCTTTTTATGTTCTTTGTCCCGTGATACATGTTTGTGTTTCCACCTTTGATGTCACGTGATGATATGACACATCCACTCAACCTAACAAAAGTCCTAACTACAAAGTTAACAGCAATAAAGTTTTTGTTGTCAAAGTTTGTCAAAATGAAGTGGGTTTTATGTGCACTCCTATTGATGAACCTGACCGGAAACGTCATAATAAACTATATAATAAGTCAGAGTGAGTACACTACAATACTTTTATTATGATTTCTGTTCAACATGTTTAAAGTCTCTATTTGCATTTATCTTTAAACGTTCACACTTAGCAAGCAGCTAATCTTTGCTTGGCTGGTTGCCAATGAGTTTTTTTTTTTTGGTCAATAACTTGTTTGCCTGCTTTCAGGATGAAAGGCGATGAAGAGAGCAAAGCTGTTTGGAGTCGTCTTCACGGCCGCCTTTGTGGTGGCCTACGTCTTGTTGATCAGACGACACTACGCCACCGTCACACCTCAAATTCACCAGCTGCCGCCTCACCTGCCCGCTCGTTCGGAACACTTTCAGTACGGCATCATGTTCGACGCCGGCAGCACTGGCACCAGAATCCACATTTTCAAGTTCAAGATGGACACTGAAGGTCTGGCGCTTGATTGCTTTGCATCATCCAAAGTTTGTTTCCTAATTATTTTCTTATCCCAATACTCTACTGCTAACATGCGAAGGGGAGCAAGTAGACCAAGCATCAAGGTGATCTACTCACTCAAATAATCCTCTTAAATAAAACGGCGCAGGAAGCCAGAGACGCTCTGCAGGAAGTGTCAGACCCCACGAGAACGCCGCAGTGTCAGAGAACACGGCACACGTGTGGAAAAGATGAACAACATTAATTAACAGACGTTAAGTCACAGCTGACATGCACACAGACTTATTAGACCCGTTCACAGCTTGGCCTGCATTTGGTGTGCTGCCCACGTTATCGCATTTCAGCGCTAATCTGAATCACACTGGCTGAGTGCTCTTTTGGCTCCTTTGTTAGCGTCACCGCTAACCAGACGAGCGGCGCCACCTCACGGCGTGTTGCAGTCTGGATGGTTTCAAATGAAAGCAACGGTAAAGCTCATTTTGTAACACTTCCTCCTGCAGAAGCTCCCGCTGTGGCCCGTGAGACGTTCCGAGCCATCCAGCCTGGACTGTCTGCCTACGCTGATCATCCTGATGAGGTGCCGCTCCAGGAGCACCATCATGTCTGAACTCTGATTTCAATATTTACGTCTACGTTCTGTGTCCAGTGTGCCACCGGCATTGTGGAGCTACTGGAGGTGGCAAAGGCCAGCGTCCCGTCCTCAGCATGGAACGCCACCCCGGTGGTTCTGAAGGCCACTGCCGGCCTCCGCCTGCTTCCTGTCCAGAAGGCCAAAAATCTTCTGGAGCAGGTGAGAGAGACAAACACACATAGTCCTCAATCAGTGCGCTACATTCGTCAAACTTCCTTGCAATTAGCTCAGAGCGTCACCTGGAATATGCCCTGTGTCCAGGTGAGTGCGCTGTTTGACACGTCACCCTTCCTGTCCCGGCACAACAGCGTGTCCATCATGGACGGCACTGATGAAGGTACAATCCCAAAACAGAAGTTAATCAATGAATTTAGTGAGGGACCTACTGCTCCCATGAACACTGCACATATCAAATGCTCTCATTTTGTCCCCCTAAACCAGATCAAAAGAAAATTGATTGTTGGTCACATGACAAATTACGGTGACTCCAAACTTCTGGGTTTGGACAGGCCATTGAAAAATTGACTTGCAAGCATGACGAATAAGATCTTTATCTCTATGAATCATTTCATAAATACATCATTCAATGCCGTGATGTGCCTGATACACTCCTGGTCAAAATATGAAGACCAGTTGAAAAATTGCAATAATTTACATTTTGCACTAAATAGAGCTTCAAAATGCGGTAGACCCAAAAAAAATGTCACCAGCCCTGAGCCGGAGGATCCCAATTGGCTGTTCGTCAAGACACGGGACCATCCCTGGCCTAAATGAAGGTTGTTACTGGTGCCGAGTGCAGTCCAATAACCATCAGACGCCATCCGCCAGAGAAGGCTTTTAATAAGGAAAAAGATCTTCAAAGGCCTCATCTCCTTCAACACCACAAAATTGCCTGTTTGGAATTTGCAGGAGATCACCAAACATGGGACATTGAAAGGTGGAAGAAAGTTTTATTCTCTGATGACGAAAAATGTAACCTTGACGGTCCTGATGGCTTCCAATGTCACTGGTATGACAAGGAGGTCCCACCTGAGATGTTTTCCACACGGCACAGTGGAGGGGGTGCCATCATGACCCTTCAATGGAACAATGGAACTTCAGGTTGTCCAGGGGCGTCAAACAGTATCTGGCTATGTGGAGATGTTACAGGGGGCATCCCTCATGACTGAAGGCCCATGTCTGTGTGGTAATGACTGGCTTTTTCAACACCAACACTTCACAATGCCCCCCTAACAAAGGACTTCTTCTATAGGAATAAGCGCACTCATTTGGACCATCCTACGTGTGTTCCTGATCTAAATCCAATGGAGAACATTTGGGGATGGATGACCAGGGGAGTTTACAAAAATGGACATCAGTTCCAGACAGTGGATGCCTTCCGTGAAGCCATCTTCACCACCTGGAGCAACATTCCCACTAGCCTCCTGGAAACACTGGCATCAAACATGCCCAAACACATTTTTCAGCTGATTAACAAGAATGGCAAAGCTACTCGTTACTCACTCCTTTTTTCAACATTTTATGCTATTTTATATGGGTTTACGTTTTTTTTTTTAGCTATGGTCGTTAACTTTTGACGACCATAGCCTTTTTCACTTTAATGCTTGTTTACAATAAATTGCTTACTCCAACTTTTCCCATTTCTTCGTTTTGCATTTTGAAGTTCAACTTAGTACTTCTTTAAAATCCAACAGCGCAAAATGTACATTCTTGCAATTTTTCACCTGGTCTTAAAATTTTGATCATGAGTGTTTTAGTTTCTTGCAATATTACTGTTAACTTAAGCTTCTCCAGGTGTGTTGACAGAAGCTACCATCCTGTCATTTTTAATGTTCCAATTAGAATCTAGAGGGGATTGCAGTTCTATGCGTGCGAACGTCTGCGGTGGAAAAATTAGTCAGCAAGGATACTGTATGTGTGTGTGTATATACTGTATATGTACATATACAGTATGTATATACGTCTTGTGTGTGTATGTACTGTATGTGTGTGTGTGTGTGTGTGTGTGTATATATATATATATATATATATATATATATATATATATATATATATATATATACACTAGGTCCCAAACTTATGAACACAATTGGTTCCAGACGACCGTTCGCAAGTTGATTTGTTCGTAAGTCCAACAAAAGGTAGTTTACCAATTATATAGGTACTACATGTACGTGTATATCTATACATTATATGTGTATGTATGTAAATATGAGTTTGGATGTAGTAGGAGGATAATTAATGAAAAAAAACAATAATAAAAATGATATAATATGTAATGATAAATGTTTTTTACCTTTGAAGAGGAGTGGTCGGAGCATACGTCGTCGGTGGTAGTGGTGGAGAAGGAGGAGGACTTATTGAAAAAAGGACAAATCGTTGTCGTCATTAGACTCTTCTAAAAGAGGTAGTGTTCTGTGGGTGGTGTAGAATTAAGCAGGCCTTTTAACTCTTCATAAACTTTAATCACACGCTCTGTCCGGGTTGCATCGTACAGCTACAACTTAGCTTTTCTTCACTTCTCCTCCCCCCGGTCTTCCTCTACCTGTTGCTCCCAATCGCAGTGTAACAGTGCCCTCTACTGGTCAAGCATGTAGCAGTATAAATATGGATACAAGGCAAAATACAGTAGTACCTCGCATAACGTAAACCTCCTTTTACGTAAATTCCACTGAACGTAAAGAATTTATGTAAAGTTTTTGCATCGTATTACGGAAGAAATTCCATATAACGTAAAGCGTCAAGTCGGTGCAAGTTTTTTTTTTTCAATCAACTTTATTAATGCCTCAAGTCGGTGCAAGTTTTTTTTTTTTCAGTCAACTTTATTAATGCCTCAAGTCGGTGCAAGTTCAGACTAGCACTTGGTGACGCCTTCTGGCGCATCACGCTCTCATTGACTGATTTTCGGGGCACTGCCTCCGCTTTCATCTCATTGGCTGATATTTGGGGCACCGCCACCGCTCTCATCTCATTGGCTGATTATCAGGGCACCACCTACGCTCTCATCTCATTGGCTGACTTATACAGCACGTACGTGAGTTTGTGTGAGAGACAGGCTTGTCCCTTCAAACTCCTTCCTCTTCGTAGTCCCCCTGAAACTAACTTAAACAATTAAGTTAAGTTACAAATTAAAATTTTGCACACAGTATTATCGTGTAGTGCATGTGCGTTTGTCTGTGAGACCAGCTGACTCTTAGACTCTTTGAGTCACGTTTCGACTCAGGCTAGTCCTCCTCCTCCTTCTTCTGGCTCCACTTGCGTGCTCCTGATCAAGACATCTTGTGAACGGTAAGATTGTTTTTGTTTTTCAGTTTTATTCATTTACAGTAATCTTATTTATTACCTTATTTTATATTGGAATGTTATTCTAACGTTTTCTTCTATTTTTCCACCATATTTGGTGGACTTTGAATATTTTGAAGGGCCAAAGGGGTGAGTTTGGGAAGATCTTGGATCGGATTAGGCTATTTACATGTATTTTACGCTTCATATAACATAAAAACCCTATAACATAAAGGTTCTCGGAATGGATTATTTATGTTGTAGGGGCGTCTACTGTACATGAAAATATAAACCAGTCGGCTTGCGTTCGTATCTCCGAATGTTTGCAAGTCGGATGTTCGTAAGTTGGGGACCTTGTGTATATGTATGTATGTGTATATGTATATATGTACAGTATATATATGTACAGTATATGTATATGTATAACTATGTGTGTGTGTGTGTATATATATATATATATATATATATATATATATATATATATATAATCAGGGGTCACCAACGTTTTTTCTTGCGAGAGCTACTTTTAGAAAATGAAAATGGCCACGAGCTACTCATTTTTGTAGAAATGATTTTCATACCTTATTTCAACCCAAACAAATCAAATATGCTTGTTTTACCAAAACATTGACAAAATGGTATCCACAACTCACATTTTATGTTTCAGAATGCATTTCTTTCTAGTGTTCTCACATTATTAACTGAAAACCTGAATGAAAAGCAGGCCTGCGGGCACCTCATGTAGTCGTGGGGGGCTACCTTGGTGACTACGTTCGTGACCTCTGATATATACTGTATGTATATGTGTGTGTATGTATGTGTGTGTGTGTGTGTGTGTGTGTGTGTGTGTGTGTATATATATATATATATATATATATATATATATATATATATATACATGTATATGTGTGTGTGTATATATGTATGTGTGTGTGTGTATATATACAGTATGTTTGTGTGTGTGCATATATATGTGTGTGTGTGTGTGTGTGTATATATATGTGTGTGTGTGTATGTATGTATGTATGTATATATATATATATATATATATATATATATATATATATATATATATATATATATATATATATATATGCATGCGACCAGTCCAGGGTGTACCCTGCCTGTCACCCGAAGTCAGCTGGGATAGGCTCCAGCATGCCCCCGCGATCAAAATCTTAAGAAAATTGCTATAATTTGCATTTTGCACATTTGGATCTTAATTAGGTTTTAAGTAGAGCTACAATATGCAAAAACAAGAAGGGGGAGTGAGACAAAGTAAAAAGTAAAAAAAAAAAGTAATTTATTGAAAACAAAGGCTGTTAAATAAGCTGTTTATCAGCTGATCAAAAGTTTAAGACCACAAGCTATAAAAACCAAAATCTGCTCAAATTGTTAATAATGTTTGTTGTTTTTAATATTATCGCGATTTTAAGAACCATCAGTAGCTCGCGATCGATGGGTTGGTGACCCCTGTCCTAGAGGTACCAAAGAACATTACATCCAAATCTTGAAAATATTGGTTCAGGGAGACCTGAGATTTTGGGTGAAAAAATCACCATCCCCCCAATAAAATCTTGAATAACTTGGTAAATGTTGAGAATATTGAAAATCTGACTTCATTTCACTGATTTGAGTTCTGCATGAAAAATAGCAAAGGTTGGTAACCCTAGCAGTAACAGTTTGGAAGAAAACAAGGATTATGTTTGAAGATAAATGGGCTTGGCTGCACGGTTGCTCACAGCAACCCAAAATCTTCAGTCCTTAATTACTCCCTAAACAATTTTGTTTAGGAGTTTTGAAAAAAATATTTTTGATCCTTGGTTTGTACGGTATAGAGATTATTTTACGTGAATAATAACAAAATCTGACCGGGGTGTGGTAGGCAAATGCCCCTTCAACAGGTTGAAATGACGTGGAATTGACCCTATTGCTCGACATGAAACACATTGCAACTAAAAGCTAATTATAAAATATGAAAGCAAAGACCAATCTCAATTAGACAAAAATGGTCCAATCTGATTGTATGTATTGTTTATAAATGTCCAGCATCCAAGTAAGAGTTTTTGCTTGTCTTTAGTGAAGATTGGCTTTCTGACACACAAGGTACCTCAGTTTTTGTTTCCTGCTGCTCATTTTCCTCACCTGTCCAGCTTGACCAAGGGGTCAGTAGTAGTGGGCGGGCGGGGGGGGGGGGGGGGGGGGGGCATTTGCACAAAATGGTCCGTGTCAGCCCTACACAGACTTTGTAGTCTGTGTAGGGCTGACATGTAGTTTGTGTGTTCTAACCGCTTGGAAGCTGGCCCAGATATAATCCAATCCTTTTTAAAGTAGTTCATACAAGCAATTACGGCCATGTGGGATAATGTCCCGCTTAATCTTAAAGGGGGGAGGGGGGGGCGCGGTGACGGGGACACAGGCCGATTATTTGCTGTTGATTTCTGAGGCTGAAATGTTTTCTCCTTCTCTGGGAAGGCCATAAATGTCTTTTAATGATTACTGAATTAACTTCTTATCCAGCCCTACTTTGAGGTGGGGGAGTGGGGGGGGGGGCTCTAATGGACACGGTCCAAGCATAACGGACCCTTTTAGAAGTCTAAACGGATCACACAAGCCTTATTATCGCACTGAGATTTTGCACTTCTTGGTCTGAATGCTTATCCCGGCCTGAGATTACCCAATGGAAGCGACTTATTGTTAATGCAGATGTGAGTAGTGGTGGTGGGGGTGGCGTGCTAAGTGCCGGTGTTTAGCTCCCTGACCCAAAGTGCCGTCCCGTACCGTGCTTGTTTGTTTTGTTGAGGCTCCTGTGATCGTTTGTGACGACCCCTTTAATCACCCACTTGAGCATGTGCACCAGGGCAGAGGTCGCTGGTAAAGGGCGCTAATGCATGGAGCGGTGTGCACGTTGACCCCCTTTAAGCCCCGCCTCTGACCGCATCGCTTGACATCTTTATCGCTCACTGTGGACGCACGCTTGTCACAGATTCATTAGTCAGCTGACTTTCTGTGCAACATTTCTGCTTTGATCTTTTTAATTGATATATGATTGATTCTTTGTCTACACAGGAATTTCAGCATGGATCTCCATCAACTTCCTCATTGGTGAGAATTTCAGCCTTCATGCCCTCATGAGGACTAAAGTGACTTCACGTCCACTAGCCCCCTCCCAATCCGCCAAATGTCCTCACTGTTTCCCTGGGTCTCTCTCTCTCACACACACACACACACACAAGATGCCATTGTGTGTGTGTGTGTGTATGATTACTGTGGACAAGGAATAGTGATTACCTGTTATTGGATTATACTTCAGCACTCAATTTTCCTAATCTGTCTCATGTCCCACAACCCTGCCCACCCCCACCCCCCCATCCCCACACACCATCTATCCTGCCGTCCCGGCTGTGCAGGTTCCCTCCATCGCGCCAACTCGGCCACAGCGGGGATGTTGGATTTGGGCGGGGGCTCGACCCAGATCACCTTCAGTCCCGAGGACGAGGTGAGGAAGACGTCTCCCGTAAAGTACCAGCATGGCTCCCATCTTCCAGGCTCTAATCTGGAAATGCCACGCTAATCCCAAATAAACACTCTCACATCAGGAAGGGGGAAGTGCGGGGTGGGGTTGGGGGGGTCATTCCTATGTAGGTCAGGCTTCGTACACGAGGGATTGATGAGCTCCTCGTCGTGTCGTCACGTTATCTTCATCCCGCTCCTCAAATTGAAGATGACCGTTTCGAGGTTGGTGAACTTTGACCTTTTGGTTTGGTGGTCTTTGTTGTTTGTGTGCAGAGAACCATTCAGACCTCCCCCATGGACTACATCAGGTCCCTTACCGTGTTCAGCATCAGTCGCACCATCTACGTACACAGGTGAGCCACACCTGCGTGATTGCATGTAGTCACTTTCTTACTGGACGTTATGTCAGGGTAATAAAGTGGGCGGCGCTGGCAGAAGTCACATGTTCATAAGACACACATACAATATGTTGGAATTTCAGTGCAGAGATGTTATCAGTTTCCTTCTCTTCTCTCTGCAGTTACCTGGGGTTGGGCCTGATGTCTGCTCGACTCGCCATTTTAGGAGGCATCGATGCTCCTCCCTGTGCGTTTGTTTTTATCAGAACTGTTTGTGAATGTAGCTTGTTGTTCCAGGAGATGGCATCGTAACTCTACTTGTTAACATACCCCATACACACCTGGGCCCGGTTGTTCAAAACTCGGTTATTTAAACCACTGGTTAACCCCAATCCGACTGTTAAATATGCGTTGTTCAAAACATCAACATTAGTCACGTTGTTAATCAACGGCACGTCACTGGTCAGTGCCAATATAACCCACAATTTCTCATTTTGTTGACTTCCGGTTTAGCGAAAAAAATTATTGTGAAACGATTTAACAAATAAAAAGAAATTAAACAAAAATATTTTTAATTAAATATATAATTATTTAAAGTAAGCAATATTTAACTAGGCTTCCAGCTATACAGCAAAATGTACCTCGTGCCCTACGCCGGATACAGGAACTACTTAACCAGCTTTCAAAGTAAGAACCCAGACACACTTAAGGTTAAAAATGTTCAAATTGTATTCTGTAACAAATGAAGCTAAACGTTTTGCAAATTAAAACAAACAAGCAAGCAACACAATTAGATAAAAATGTTTTAAGTTAAAAATATTTTGCTCAGCACAAGCTGTTATAGTTTGGGAAAAATACAGGAAGTCAGCTCGCCTTCTAAGTAAGAATCTTAGGGTTCAACGTAATATTGGTGCCAAGATGATAATACATACAATAGCTATTGATGTAAAAATGACATGAGCAATATTCATCAAATGTGTGTTTTAGTTTTTGTTACACAAGTGTATAGAACACAGCTTTCAATACATTGCAAAGGCAAGACTATGTACAACATCAGACACACTATACTAACAATTCCTCTGGAAAGCTTTAAAAATAATGTAACTATTGCCTCAAATTGCACGTTCATAAAAATACAATCTTGTGATGCCGATAAAGCCTCAAATAGCTCTACGTAAAATTATTCCATCAAAATAGCTGTTCTTAAACATGACTAAGATAGAATTTGCAAGCTTAACACGGTTCAATAAAATAGTTTCCTTTTAAAATCAAGGCATTTGAAAGCAATGTTTTTCTGTCTTGCAAATATAATAATTTGTCATGTGCTGAAGAGCTGCAATGTACAGTGAAGTGTGAAGTAATGCATAACTCAGACATGAGCAATGCACGTAAGGAGACAGGCAGGCAGCGTTAGCCGGCAACTCCATCGTGAGAGTTAACCACACTGTTAAAATGTTAGGTCATTTAACTTTAACCGGCTGTTAACTTGACGTTAGTTTTGGACAACAAGACAACGGTGCCTTTAAAGTTAATGGTCGGTTTAGTCTACTTAACCAGTGGTTAAAATAATAACCAAGTTTTGAACAACGCGGCCATGGTCTGCCAGATAATAAGACGATGCAGCAGGAGATCAGTGTTGCCAACTTAGCCACTTTGGCGCTTCAGTCGTCCTTTGCAATACCGCGGTGTGATTATGGCTCCCTCGCTATATTGCGTTTTTTTAAATAAATTGTCGAATTAATAAATGTAAGTTTTGTGGTAAACTATGGTCTATTAGTCAAAACATATTGAAAAACAAGTGATACGTGTGTAGTATGATGGACGTATGTAGTATTCTAGTCACTAGGCGGCAGTATTGACACAAAGCATTGAGGCATTACCTTACATTACCTTACCTTAACACTGCATGAAGTCATGATTGTCCAACATGGTAGAGTGAAAAAAAGTTCTCCCATTCCATGCGGCTGTGGTAAGTTTTTGGCCTCTTAAGTTGAGAAGAAATAAATTTTACACTAACTGGCTACCTTGCTAGCTTGCTGCCGTCTCGAGTTCCTGCAGCACAAGAGTTGCGCACTGTGTTGTAAACAATGAATGTAAACAAAGAGTGTAAAGGTGACTATAGGGGTGTTATTTCATGTTTATAGGGCTCTAATGTTAAAACGTCACACAGGCGTTCTATAATCTATGAAAATATTCCATTTATTAACATTAAATCCTATTGCGGAAATTCATTCATCATGGTCAGGTCTGAAACCATATAAACGAGTATACACACCCTTGTAGATTGTCTTTTACCTAAAAAACAAAACAAAAAGAAGCGACAGGAGAATGTTTGCATATAGATTGCAAACAATAAAATACTGTACAGTCATCCCTCGCTACACCGCGGTTCAAACATCGTACCCTCACTCTTATCGTGGTTTATCACAAAATAATAAATGATGGCCTATTAAGTAAAACAAAAAGGCATATTTCAGAGAAGAGAACTGTACTCATTCTTGGCCTAAATGAAGTATTTTGAAGCATAAAAATGGGTAAATGAACTAACTAAATAAAGTCAAATACAAATAAAAAGCAGGAGAAGATTTGTCAATGAATGAATGGAGGCGTGGATGTACGTAGTATTCTAAGTTGGCCACAAAGTGTCGGCGTTGGTGAGACAAGGACCCAACGTGATAAATGCGATTACCGATAAGTAAAAAATAAAAAAAATACGCTGAGTCAAGATTACACATACTGTGCGGGTGAGCAAATCAAGCACTCCTTTTTTCTCCTTCCTGCAACGTTAAAGGCTTGTCATAACTTCCCATGAGCGTGCTGGTTGTACTCAATGCTCTACGATGAGGGGAGCCCCATTGAGCGCACAAAAAACCTGGTGACCCTTGACAATAAGGTACACAAAATTACAGTAGTTAATGAGGAACGAACCTACCTAACCCTAACCACTACTCATTAGTTCCTCAGTAACTACTCAAAATATATGTGCCTTAGTTCCTCAGTAACTACTGTACTCATTAGTTCCTCAGTAGTTCTTCATTAGTTCCTCAGTAACTACTGTATTTTTGTGTATTTTATTGTAAAGTGTGACCAAAAACCTTATCAGCCACCTGAAACGCTAGCATCGCTATGACATTTGGCGCTTGTTGTGCCACGATGTTTGAAAAGCGCAAAGCAGTTTGCCAGAGACCTCTGTGGCATCACACTGGCTGCTTGGAGCGTGTACCTGAATACAGTGCATCTTGCTGGGCCACGCCAAGTGGCTCCTCCTGCTCTATACTCTGGTTCTCCTGACCTCCGTAGCGGCACACCGGCTACTCACAGCATGTGTCCGAATATAGTGCGTTTTGCTGGGCCAGAGCAGGTGGCTCCCTCCCCTCTATACTCTGGTTCTCCTGATAGTAGTAATGTCAGGATATTTGATTAAGACAAATGAATATTCAATTTATTAATATTGACTTCTACTTTGTGGAAATTCACTTATCGCGTTTGAGTCTGGAGCCAGTTACCTGTGATAAACAAGGGACGACTGTGTACTGTATGCCACTTCATGTACTTTTCTGCGCCTTAAAAACACAGAAACTTTGCTTACGTGTGTCTGTGTGTGTGCAGTAGGGGGCAGCACTGAGCTGGTGAGCCCTTGCTTGGCTGCAGAGTACTCGGGCAGGTGGGAGTACTCCGAAACGGTGTTCACTGTGCGTGGACAGAAGACAGGTACAGTCCCCATCCAGTTTCCCATCATGTAGTAGTGGGGTGCCTCACACCTGCACCACATGGACACAAGTGAAGAAAATGTGGAGTCTTTGCAGCTGTAATAGCTTCCTCTCTGATGGAGAACAGAAAACTCGACTCAAAGCAGGAAGAGGCGGGATATACTGATACTCCAATGTTAGAATGTTGAATTGCCTGCATACAGTCCCTTGAAGAGTCAGACTTGTCCAACATCTCGTTGGTTCATTCATTGATTAATGGCTGTGTCCCAACATTTTTGTCCTTATGCGCTCCTGATCAAGATTTTAAGACACATGGGCCTGCTGGAAAACTATTTCAAACTATTTCCCACGTTTTCCATGAGGGCTTGTTGGAACGCCAACAGGCAAACACTCCTGGATCACAATCTTAAGACAAGTTGAAAAATTGCAAGAATGTACTGTGCATTTTGCACTGTTGGATCTTAAGGAGGTTCTAAGTAGAGCTTCAAAATGCAAAAAGAAGACACGGGAGTGAGACAAAAAAAATCGAGGAAGCAATTTATTGCAAACAAGCGTTAAAGTGATCATCAGCTGATCAAAAGTTTAAGACCATAGCTAAAAAAAAAAAAAAAAATTGAATGTTGAAAAAAGCAGTCAGTAATGAGTAGCTGCACCATTCATGTGAAGTGTCTGAGAACTTGGTTTGGGTATGCATGATGCCAGTGTTTCCAGGAGGCTAGTGGGAATGTTGCTCCAGGTGGTGAAGATGACTTCACGGAGGGCATCCACTGTCTGAAACTGATTTTTGTAAACTTCCCTTGCCATCCATCCACAGATGTTCTCCACTGGATTTAGATCAGGAGCACATGCAAGATGGTCCAAAAGAATGAGCTTATTCCTATAGATGAAGTCCTTTGTCAGGCGGGCATTGTGAAGTGCAGCTTTGTCCTGACTGAAGCCAGTCATTATCACACAGACGAGGGCCTTGGAACAGCTGTCCTCAATCGAACGACAACATTTGGCGTGTGGCGAGCAGACAGCCGCGCCACTGTTGTATGTTAGAAGTGAGCGATTTTGGACAATGGCATCCTCATGTGGTGGTGGTCCAGCTGTCGGAAGACAACAGCACTAACATCACTTCGCTGACCAAGAGTTTGATGTTGATGGCCAAGACATGTTTGCCGTTGGGCGAAGTGTGGGACGCTAGGACCAAACAGACTGTTATTGAAAGGTCACGGAGGAGCCATCAAGCGCATCAATTTTGAAGCGATGGTCCAGCAGTGTTTTTTGACCATCCAACGGATCAAAAATCTTTATTGCCTTTGCCATCGTGAAATCATGACTGTGTGAATACCTGACACTAAATCACATTCAATCCACATTTTTGCCATGATTTTCCCTTTTAAAGGCTGTGCTCTTAAACTTTTGATCAGCTGGTGAACAGCCTATTTCACTTTAATGCTGGTTGCAATAAATTGCTTGCTCAATTTTTTTTTTTTGTCTCACTCCCATTTCTTCTCTTTGCATTTTGAAGTGCTATAGAACCTCTTTATAAGATCCAGCAGTGCAAAATGTACATTCTTGCAACTTTTCAACTGGTCTTAACATTTTGATCAGGAGTGTATGCCTGTTGGAGTTCCAACAAAGCCCTCACGGAAAATGTTGAAACAGTTTTCCAGCAGGCCCAAGTGTGGTCCAGTTGAATGAGTGCTGAGTGGCCGTCAGACCCTCACCAGTGTTTTTCAGGAGACGGCCCTTACGAGGCGTGTCTGACCAGAGTGGAGAAGGTTCTGGCCGGGAAGGTGAGCATGACAGAGACAGGAGACATGGACTTCTATGCCTCCTCCTACTACTACAACCGTGCGGTCGACTTGGGCCTCATCGGTGAGCGTACTTCCTGTTGCTAGTGTTTGACTGGGACATCGTCACACGCCGCAGGGCAACGTGTGTGTGTGTGTGTGTGTGTGTGTGTGTGTGTGTGTGTGCGCGCGCGCGCGCGCAGACGAAGTCGAGGGAGGAAGCGTCCGAGTGTCTGACTACATAGGAGCGGCTAAAAGAGGTGAGGTGGCGCCATCTGGTGGTCTGGTTGAAGTCAACGCGTGATGTAACGCACTGATTGGGTTTTTGTTTAGTGTGCAGTGAGATGTCTCGCAGTTCTCCACGCGATCCTTTTCTCTGTCTGGACCTGCTCTACATCTCAGTCCTGCTGCAGGAGCTTGGCTTCCCCCCACACAAACATCTCAAGGTGAGGAGGAACATGCAGTCATAGTATGCTGTCTACCGTCTAGCAATCACAAGTGCTTAACTTCAGGTCTGTGGAAGTGTTCTTGAAGTCATTAAAGTCTGTGTGTGTGTGTGTGTGTGTGTGTGTGTGTGTGTGTTGCAGTTAGCCAGGACCATCAACCAGGTGGAAACCAGTTGGGCTCTTGGAGCAATTTTCCAGTACATGGAGATCTTGCAGGCCACAAAGAATTAAAACCTGGAGCCAGAACCCCAAAAAATCCACCATATTATTTGCCCCCAACGGTGGTCCTGATGGTGTTAGTGCCTTCGGATCAAAGAATGAGACGGTAATGACAAGCAGATTGTTACTTCAACTTCAGTCCGGCCCAGTCCTTCTGGACCTCCTTGTCTCCAGCTAACGACAGCAAGTCAGATTGTTTCCGTCATTGATTGGTCATGTCTGGCAGCTTTCTTGCTGTCCACTCACAACATGGTGCTGCCTGTGCTTGACAGTGTGACCTGTCAATTGCTTTTTATAATGTATGGTGTGATAATAAACTTTTTTATTGCTGCTAAAAGATTGACTTAAAATGAATGACTTTCCCTGAGCTGCAGCTGTGATGTTGAACAGGATAAGCCTTTAATATGATTTATATGGTCCTGAAAGTCTTTCTCCTAACTGTAACTTAATTTGTGCTAATAAATCAGATGGTACATTTGCAGCTTATTTTCATTGGCACACGGCATAGTCTATAAACAAAACTAAAAAAGCAACAACAAAAATTAACATGTTGATACTAATAATGCTAGTAATAGTTGTCACCTATATTAATATTTCTCCATTTTAATACAAAGCGGACATGCAGGCTGTTTTATAGATACATTTTTTTTATATTTAAAATATGTCATTTATTTATCTTATTTATTTGTATCTATCTTTTGCAAGAACGGGTTGGACTGGCCTGCCCTACAGAATCATACTGTGCTCCATCCAAACAACAATTATATATAGAGCATTCGCATTTCATACAACAAACTCATACGTGAATGCCTTGCACTGTGCCGGTGTGGCCAGGAGGGGAGCGACACGCCTCTTGATGCCTCCAACGACAAGAAACCGCAGACGACGACGAAGAAGCAGAACATCAGAAGAAGAAGCAGTAAACAGAAGAAGAAGTGGCGTCCGCCGAGGTTGAGTCTCGCGCGCCGATGCTCGTCTTAAATTCGCTTCCGGTTGTGGACGACAAGCAAACTAAGGAGACTTTAGCGAGAAAGCGAAAGAAGCTCTTCGGGCAGGAGTTCAAGGTCAAAGTGCGTGGCGTGTCAGGTAAGAGCCACCCAGTGAAGCCCCCCACCCACCCTCGCCCCGCGTCACCCTGTCGGCCAGAAGGCCCGAGCCGAACCGGTGGGAGTTCCGGAGCTCTGACAAGCATTTAGCAGTGTGTGTCTGCAGAGTAAGAAGTCCAATGAAAAACAATGGATTCCTGTCAAAGTCACAAGTTATTGTGTTGGCTTGACAACAGCCAATAACGTCACATAGGACCGGAAATACATCTCCTAGACATGGCCGATTTGACCACAATACTCTTAAGAAAAATGTTACAAACGTCCCGGGCTTTACATCAAGACGACGCAAAGTCGCCTAACACACAAAACTGTGGTTTTATTTGTAAATTGGATAAAGTGTGGCTCATTAACAGAAGCGATTCGTCCGACTGAAAATGACTGATGAGTAACAGAAATCACATGAGTTCGGATCAACGAGTGCACATGCTAGCTGCAGTTAGCAAATGTTGCATAATGATTTTATGAATGAGCACAACCCGTGTGCATGTTAATGTCAAGTCACACTACGTGCATTTTGCTTCGTTTTTGGTCTTTTCCGTGTCGTGTTGATCAAAACAATATGTCTCATTGATCATCAAATGTACAGAAACTTAAATTTGGATAACAAAGCTTTTTATTAGAAACATCACGTGGTTACATTAGTGCGCGCCCACCGAACGAGCGCTAGCATCGTTCATCGTCCTCGCAAAGGTGCACCAAATGTATTCCAGAACTTTCTTGGAGACATGAAGATGGTGGAAATCTTTAAAAAAAAAATCACTTTTGGAAACAGCTAACATGTCATCTTCATCGTGTTTCCTCAGTGACCATGGTGGGCGAACGCCGCAACGGGAACCTGCTGGTCCAGATCGGCCCGCAGCTGCAGGCGTATCCTGAGGAGCTGATCCGCCAGCGTCGCACCCATGATGGACAGATTGAGTACCTGATTCGCTGGTGCCTTGCCGCTGTTGACAACGGCTCCGCCTCTGGGGGCGCCAACTGCAGCGGGTCCGTCGGTGGCGGCGGCATCAGTCCCGGGGCGGGCGGCTCTGTCAGCTCGGTGCCCAGGGAGGTGAAACCGGAGAACGTTCTGATGTGGATGTCCATGGAGGACGTGTACGCCAACTGTCCTGCACTGCTGGGCAAGAGGAAAGCTGACTCACAGCGCCCCCTGCAGCCGCAGGAGAAGCAAAGTGAGGAAGAGGCGAGTGTGGCTGAGGGGACGTTTGACGAGACAGAGCTGCTGGACATGAAGGAGGACGTAAAGAATCTGGTGCGTCGCGCCAGGAAGCAGATGGCCAAGAAGAGCGAGCTGTCTATCAGCATCACGCACACGATCCACGTACTGAGTGCCTATGCCAGCATCGGCTCGCTGGTGGGCGTCTTTAAGGAGACGGGCGCACTCAACCTGTTGATGGAGCTGCTGTGCAACAAGGAGACGCAGACCAGACGCAGTGCCGGCAAGATGCTGCGAGCGCTGGCATCCCACGACGCAGGTGATGCTTACTCCAGGGTAGCACTCAGGCCATGGGGAGCAAGATAAAGCGTCTTGTTGTCCCAGCATGTCTCAAAATGTCCTTTGTCCAATTACTCCTCTGTGTTTGTTCCTCAACGTATGGGGCTGCACCCGTCATTTACTTTGCCACTGCTTACAGGTCACATGACTCGGCGGGATGTTGGGATGCTCCTCAAGTGTCACAAGGTTCTCTTTGCCTACCTTTTGTGGCGCTGCATGTTTGTGGCTCGTTTGCCATCCACACACTGAAATTATTGAAATTATGCATGTCACAGAGAAGCAGCTGATATCCCGGTCCTTTGAACTTGGCCCTTTTCTGTTGACACGCAGTATTTTTTGTGTGTCGACACGCCTTGCTTGGAAGTCATACAGTTTGTGTCAACACAAGCAGTGCTTTGAAATCTGTCAGCCAGTTGGTGTCGACACACAGTGCTTTGAAGTTAGGCAGTTTGTGGTGACACATGCGGCTCTTTGATTGGCTCGATGGGACACAGTTTTCTGGACCTCCTCAAAAGTCATGTGACATGTTCTCAGTGTTGATCCTTTTTAGAATTGCCGTGTTTCCCCTTGGTCATAAACACATTGTAATGGGACTGTGTGTGTGAATGCAGTTTGGCGTTCCAACATTGTACACTAGATGGTAGCGTTACCCTGCTTTTTAACACAGCTCAGACGCACCGCAGACCTCCCTGCACCCTGCCCGGGCTCAACCACACATCCCCACTGTTTGAGACTGTGCCAATCAGTTACACACATACCACACGCATTATAATGTATCTTTTCATCAATATGGTGATCATTTAGATATCAGTCCACACTGACTTGCAGCTCAGGAACCATCAGTGTTTTTTTGTGCGCGTTACAAGCCGCACGCACGCACGTCTACCGCTTCACGAAAAGTCATTAGCTTCATGTGGTGGTGTTAAATAAGGTTTAAAAACATGAGATCATGTCACACATTTCTCAAGACAGAAAAAAAGTTAAGTTTTGCCCGTCCACATGCAAACCCAAATGCCACAGATACATTGCTGTCCTGTGGGAAACCATGACGTGTCCTCCACAGGAAGCCGAGCCTATGTGCTACTGTCACTCAGTCAGCAGGACGGCATTGAGCAGCACATGGATTTTGATAACCGCTACACACTGCTGGAGCTGTTTGCTGAAACCACGTCTTCTGAGGAGCACGGCATCTCTTTTGAGGGCATCCACCTGCCTCAGGTAGCCTGGCATAACAACCAAAGCAAACAGCGTTGGCTAGCGTGACGTAACGTGAGTTTTCACGTGTCTCCAGATTCCTGGGAAGCTGCTGTTTTCTCTGGTCAAGCGTTACCTGTGCGTCACCTCGCTAATGGACAAGCTCAACACGGTGGGCGTGGACTCTGGCACTGACAGACAGGAAGCCAGCTCCTCCCCCGCGTCTTCCTCGTCCGCCTCCACCAGCAGCCAGCAGACCGAGCGGCTACGTGTGCAGTGTGAGTTTGAGTTCACCATGGCCATGGCCAACTTGATCTCTGAGCTGGTGCGCGTCATG
This sequence comes from Dunckerocampus dactyliophorus, assembly GCF_027744805.1. Lineage (NCBI taxonomy): Eukaryota > Metazoa > Chordata > Actinopteri > Syngnathiformes > Syngnathidae > Dunckerocampus > Dunckerocampus dactyliophorus. The sequence goes on along the minus strand of NC_072832.1, from coordinate 24,073,586 downwards.
GGCTGGGATCGCAAGTTGTCCCAGAGCTCCACCCCGCTCCACCGAGGAGGTGGCGCTTGGGTGAAGGACCAGGGGGCGGATGCATCCTTGCCCATTTTTTCTAGGTCCATCTTCCAGCCCCGCTGCAGCAGCTCGCCTGTCGTGCTCAGCGCCACCCCGGATACCAGCCCTCCTGGCGCTGCGCCCCCAAAGAAGAAGGCAGGAAATGCCTTCAAAAGCCGCTGCGACTTCGCCAGCCGCTCAGCCTACGTGGAGTACGTCCAGGATAACCTGAAGAGCGGCATGGCCGTCCGCATGCTGGAGGACTACGAGGAAGTGAGTGCAGGAGACCAGGGAGAATTCCGCTACAGCAACGACGGCTCGCCGCCCGTTCAGGTGAGGTTCTTGCGTACTCTCAACAGAAATGAAGACTCAGATGGACTGACACCCCTGTCCCCTGTAGGTGTACTGGAATGCTCTGCGCAGGACTTACTGGGTCCACTGGCACATGGTGGAGATTTTGGGAAGTGGCAGCAGTGGTCCGGCTGACAAGGAGACCCTGGAGAAGGCCTCATCCTTGACGGAAACCATCAGACTCACGACAGGTAGAAAGTAATGTCTGTCCGCTTTTCCTCCATCATCTTCCTGTTTTCTTCTTGTGCCCTCAGCCAGCCAGACCATCTTCTCCAAGCCCCTCGGTGGACTCTACTCGCTCCCCTACTTGGCTGACAGTCCGCAGGCGGATTCGGCAGCTTTGAGTCGTGCCGAGTGGTGGGAGGTCCTCTTCTTCATCAAGAAGCTGGAAGCTAAGGAGCAACAGGAAGTCAACCACCTCCTCTTGCTCTGCCTCGGCGACCAGGTGCGACTCAGGTGTAGCCACGCACAGCATGCCTTGTACTCAGTATCATGTCTCTGATTGGTTGTCTTTAAACTCAGGAGGCGGAGCTTGATGACGCCGCCCTGATCAGCCTACTCGTCCCAGGAGATGTGGCCAAGAAGGTCCTTCACTACCTGAAGCAACATCTGCCCTCTTCCTGCCTCAGCGAGCTGCTCTGCTCTCACGCCTTCTGCAAACACTACCTGAGGCCAGGAGGAGGCGGACGTCTGGACAATGAAGAGCTGCAGGGTGAGGAGGCCACTTCCGGCCTTCAACGTGTTTGCCTTGCAGAAGAAGGAGGCGCCAACGTGTGCTCGTCCTCTGTGATGGTCTCCAAGAGAGCCAAGAAAGAGTTTCCTGCTGAGTCGACCTGCGGCAGCCCCGAGATGGAAAGCGAGTTTCCTCAAGAGGATTCCAGCAAATATCCCGACGGTCTGGAGGAGAAGATGAAGGGTGAGTCGAATGTTGGCGCTGTTCTTGGAAGCCCATCCATCTGTTTTCTATGCCGCTTATCCTCATTAGGGCCGCGGGGGTATGCTGGAGCCTATCCCAGCTGACTTCGGGTGAGAGGCGGGGTACACCCTGGACTGGTCGCCAGCCACACATACACACACACACACACACACACACACACACACACACATTCATACCTATGGACAATTTAGAGTCACAAATTAATGCATGTTATTTTTGGAATGTGGGAGGAAACTGGAGTACCCAGACAAAACCCACACACGCATGGGGAGAACTTTGAAGTGTGCAGTGAAATTTGATGGATTGGAGGATTGAGTCTGCTCTGCTTGAGTACAGTCCAGATTTTGACCAAGTGTCGTCACAAAGAGAAGAATTCTTCATGAGACAAGACGTTTGACAGTTGGTTCCTCCGTCTGCTCCTCTGCAGTCTTTAGCAGTCCTCGTGTCCTGGGCAAGAAGACAGTGCTAGATAAGTTGGGGGAGGTGGTGGACATACTCAGGAAAGGAGGCTTCAGATGGGACATCGTCCAGAACCTGGCTGGCGTCATCTTCATCACTAGGCTGCTGGAGGACAAGGTGACACAGGAGAAGAACTCTATGCGAAGCGAATATGTCCAGGGCGTACGGTGAGACAAATGTTTTGTCGTCTTCTGGATGTTAGAAGGTTGTCCTCTAGACATTTCAGTGTTGTCTTCTCCCCAGGGACAAAGTGCTGAAGCTGCTGGTGGAGCTTCTGGGCTCATCCTGCAGAAACGTGGTCACGTGCACGTTGAGGCTCACGCACATACTCATGCTGAGATACGAATGGAGGGTTTCCTTTGCCACTGAGGGTGGAGTCAAAGCCATCCTGACGTGCATGCAGGAGCTCTCCAATGTATCACATGTGCAGCAGCTGGCGTTGGCGGTGAGGAACCGACAAACACACACACGGCAACATAGCGTCCAGTGCTTGATGTGGATTGTCTTCAGACTCTGAAGGTTGTCACCGGCGCCAGTAAACATGACCTGTGCAGCATCAGCAGTGTTCCCACCCTCTCCGAGTCCGGCACTCAGATGATGCTGGAGATCTTTGCCAGCATCGGCTCGGCCACACCAGAAGGCTCCAAGGGCCTGTTGGCCACTATCCCCGCCGCCGTGGACCTCATGATGAAGACCAAAGGGTAAGTGCACATTCAGGCGCGGCGGGAAGGCATTCGATTAACAAAGCATGCCATGCCTCTGCAGCTGTATGCCGGCGGTGCGTAACGGCCTGCTGGTCATTGTCATGCTGGTCTCCAACCACAAGAGTCTGGCCAAGCAGCTGGTGTCCTGCGACGTCACCGCTGTCCTAAAGAAGTGCCTGATGCTGTCTCAAACCGAGACCATGCTGGCCATCATTGCCCTAAACCACATCTTCATGGTGCACAAACTGGAGAGCAAAGGTAGTCCTCCTCCTTTCTTCTCCGCTGCAGCCTCCTCTGGACACTTTGAGGTTGCAGTCTTTGTCCTTTGTCCCTCAGATCGTCCTGAGCAGTTGGACCTGAAGGACACTCAGCTCCAGATGTTGGTGCTGAGCCTGAGGGAGGCGACGGCCACAAAAGAAGTGATCCTGACTTTGGAGCAGGTGCTGTTTGACCCCTTTTCACAGCTGGAAGACCAGCGCTACCAGGTATATGCACGCACACGCACACACACTCAAGAGTTTTGGATGGAAGTCCAAAGAACAAGAAGTTCCTGCCAGTTTTACTTCTGGGATAGAAAGAGACGTGTCTCTGATCTTTTGTGTCCTCAGGTCTCTCAAAATCGAGACACTTTTCAGGACCTAGTTCGTCTAATGGAGCAACTTCGAGCGGACCGGGCAGTCCAGCTGTCCATCCTCAGGTAGGACACTTTGCATCGTTAGCGCTCCCTACTGGTGACAAAGTTGCTGAATCTGGTCTCTGTGGCTCACTCCCACCAGGATCCTGAACAAGTTTTTAGACTGCTACCAGGAGGACGCTCTGCCATGGCACGAGAGTATTGAGCCCTGCCTCGCGTCCATGGCGGCCTTCTTCAGCGACAACGAGGCAAGGACCAAGAGAGCAGAACATACGCCACACCGTGTCTGACCATCATCTTGTCTGTGTCTGACCATCATGTCTGACAGGTGCTCCAGAAATTCATTCGCTTTCTGTACCGCCTGGCGTCGCTGAACAAAGACTACGCCGTGGTCATGTGTCGCCTGGGAACCAAAGAGGCGTTGCTCAAGACGCTGGACAAACACGGCACAAACCTCCCGCTGCTTGCTGAGCTGCGAGATCTCGTCAGCGACTGTGAGAAGTACGCCAGCCTCTACAAGAAGATGACCACCAGCGTCCTCGCTGGCTGCATCCAGGTACTGCAGGGACACACCCCCTTTTTTTTTTTTTTTTTTTCCTTCTGGGCGTGTGTTTGTGGACAGTGTCAACACGAGTTTAGACAAAAAGTGCGTCAGTCTTCCTGTGTGCTGTTAGATGGTGTTGGGTCAGATCGAGGAGCATCGTCGCAGCCATCAACCAATCAACATTCCTTTCTTTGACGTCTTCCTCCGAAATCTTTGCCAAGGTGAGCGCTTGATCTCTAAACCTGTGCTTGCTTTGCTCCCATAGTGGTCCTCAATTCGGCTTGTGCTTCTGTTGCCCTTGCTCAGGTTCCAGCGTGGAGCTGAAGGAGGAGAAGTGTTGGGAGAAGGTGGAGGTGTCGTCCAATCACCATCGAGCGAATAAGCTAACCGACAAGAACAGTAAAACTTACTGGGAGTCCAACGGCCCCACCGGCTCGCACTTCATTAACATCTTCATGCACAGAGGCATCGTCATCCGGTACGCCACACCATTGCTCTTCCTGCGTACGCTCTTGTAACGTCTGACTGACTGACGTTGTGTGTGTGTGTGTGTGTGTGTGTGTGTGTAGGCAGTTGGCCATCCTGGTGGCTAGCGAGGACTCCAGCTATATGCCGGCTCGGATCCTGGTTCTGGGTGGGGATGACCCGGCCAACATCAGCACAGAACTCAACACAGTGAGGACGAGCTCTCTGAGGACACCTGCTGGTCACCCTGCTGCTGGTACACACTGGATCACATGACCACTATTATTACTTTGTGCTTAGGTCAACGTGACCGCATCAGCCAGTCGGGTGGTTCTGCTAGAGAACATGACCAGATTCTGGTCCATCATACAGATCCGCATCAAGAGATGCCAGCAGGTCAGACTTGGAGCCCATCTCCCATCAGGTGTGTCCCTCGACCCCGCCCCTCTCCACTGACCACACCTCCTCTGTGACAGGGTGGCATTGACACAAGGGTTCACGGTTTTGAGGTTTTGGGGCCCAAGCCAACATTCTGGCCCGTGTTTAAAGAGCAGCTGTGCTGTCGGACCTTCTTGTTCTACAGCACCAAGGCGCACACGTGGTGTCAGGAAGTGATGGACGAGCAGACGCAGCTGCTTCAGCTCTTCAATAAGTACGGCGTCTTCTCAAAAGTCCTGCAGTTCGAGTCTTTTCGCCATACTGCTGCTGCATCACTGTGTCTGTGCATGTGTGCGCTCAGGCTTAACAGCGCCCTCAAACATGAGCAGATGTTTGCAGACCGTTTCCTGCCAGATGTTGAAGCTGCTGAAGCTTTGGGTCGAACCTGCTGGGAGGCGCTGGTCACCCCTATAGTGCGCGCAATCACCTTTTCGGGTAATAGCGTCTGTCTACACACTCATTCGCGCGTGCCTACGTTTGTTGATTTATTCCCAAGTATTTCTTCCCAGAATCCTCTGGCTCCAGTCCATTGTCGTGGCTGCTTAGCGAGTACCTGAGCAACTCTGACTCCGCCCACCGCTGCAAAGGCAGGGTGGCCGTTTTCAACTCCCGCGTGAGACGCCTGACACACCTGCTCGTGCACGTGGACACCAGCCGATCTGACGGCGAGGAACTGAAAGTGCCCGTCAAGCCGAGTGAGCACGAAAAGGACAAGCACTGTTTACTCATTTGAATATTTAATGAGCACCCTCGTTACGTCAATCGTCTGCTTTTTCCATGTCTAGATGGTAAAGAGGCCAAAAACAAAGATGCCGCAGTGGCCTCTTCTTCTCCTTCGTCAGTGAAGCCCGAAGTGAAGAGCAGCAGCATTGCTGACATCGCCCTGTGTTGGCAGGAGGTGGTACAGCAGCAGGTGAATTCATGAATATTATCATACTAATAACTAGTGGTGCGTGATAATTATCGGGCTGATTTGAAAGAATTTTGACGTCATACCGATAAATCAGATTATTACATTAAAAATAGCTCTGATAACCGATAATTTAAATGAGGTGAGATCACCTGTACTGTGCGGGTGAGCAAATCAAGCTCTCCTTTTTTTCCTGCCTAGGACGTTAACGACCTGTCATAGGTTCCCCTGCGGTCACTTGTCAAACAAACTCGCTGTTTCAGAGACATTTTGCGTGGTTTTTGTACCAAATGCTCTGTGATGAGGGGAAAAAAACGCCATCGAGCACACAAAAAATCTTATCAGCCACCTGAAACAACCGCACTGCGGCATTTGAAAAGTGCAAAAGGTTTGCCAGAGACCTCCATGGCGTCACACCGGCTGCTTGGAGCATGTGCCTGAATACTGTACAGTACACCTTGCTGGGCCACAGCAGATGGCTCCCTCCACTCTGTGCTTTGATTCTCGTGATAGCAGTGATGTGGTAGTAGTAATGTCATGATATTTGATTAGGACAAATTAACAGGTACAGTTGGTCAAATCCTGATTTGTTCCAGTCCTTCTTACCTCCAGGTGTGCACAAACTACAGTCACATCTAAATGTAAAAAAAAAATAGATATAAAAAAGGTTGTCTGTACCATATTGGTCTTGAGAAGCAGTAAGTTACCACTATCGATTTGACCAAAACATATCGTGCATCTCTACTAATAACAATAATAATGACTAAAATCTTACAATTTGCAGGTGAAGAAGTTTCTGGAGTTGAGCTGCGATCATCCTGACTTTGTGGAACGTTACCGGACTTTGTACTTGCGGCTGAAGAATGCCATGGAGGAACTGTTTGGGCAGCAGACCGCCTTCGTCCTGGCCCTGCGACACGGCTTCTCTGCCGCCTTACTTCAGCTGTCCATCCTCAGAGCCATGCACGTAAGTCCAGCTACATCTCTTCTCACCGGGTCCTTCATTCACTCTGGAATGTCTCCTCTCAACCCATGGCGGTGGCGTGAAGGTGAGCGAGAGGTTTGCTCAGTACGTGGACCAGATGCTGCAGAACAGCGGCTCGGTTTTTGGCGGCATGGAGACTCTGGAGAAGCTGCAGCAATTTTTGGAGCCTATGCTCTTCCTGTCGGGCCTGGAGCTTGCCAACACCTTCGAGCATTTCTATAGGTGAGCGCGCCACGCCCTCCATGCGAGGCGCCGAGCGACCGCCATAACAGTGACAGCTAACTGACTGCGTTTGTGCAGGTACTACTTGGCCGACCGGCTCCTGGGGCGGGCCAACGTGTGGTTGGAACGTTCTGTGGTGGAGCAATTGGGCTCCTGCTTCCCCAATCGCTTCCCTCAGCAAATGTTGAAGAACCTGAGCGAGTCGTCCGACCTACAGCAGGAGTTCCACCTGTACCGCCTGCAGCAGCTGGACCGCGCGCTGCACAACCAGCAGGTCCACTCGACAGCGCTCTCACAACAGAGAGAACCCGAGGACACCGCGCTGACACCTTCTCTCAAGAGTGTCTTCTTTGTGTTGGATCACAGATGGAGGAGGAGGAAGAGGAGGATGGGTGGGTGGAGTCAGAGGAGGAAGCAAACGTCAAGATTCTGGTTCTGTCTCCACGCTGCTGGGCCATCTCCTCGCTGTGCTTCTTGGATGAACCTTCAGAACACTTCCCATCTGAACTCTGTTCCTACCTGACCCGCTTCACCCACTTCTACACCCACAGTGAGTTGCGCTGAATCCGCCCACTTTTTGGCCTTGACGAGCCGTGAAGAAGTTCAACACGCAGCTTTGACTTGATGGCCTCTCGTGTGTGTGTGTGTGTGTGTGTGTGTGTGTGTGTGTGTGTGTGTGTGTGTGTGTGTGTGTGTGTGCGCGTGCGTGCAGGTCAGTCCATGTACAGCGTGAGTCACTCCAAGCCTCGTCGGCTCCAGTGGACGTGGCTCGGTCACGCTGAGCTCCGCTTTGGCTGCTGGACGCTTCACGTGTCCACACTGCAGATGTTCATCCTGTTGCACTTCAACACACTCCAGGTAAAACACAAACACAAACACACACACACACACACACACACACACACACACACACACACACACACACACACACACACACACCCCAATTGTAACGCACAGGTGTTGCTCTGCAGGAAGTGGGTGTGGCTTCTGTGCTGAAGGCGTGCGGCCTATCAAAAGACATCCTGCTTCACGCTCTGCAGCCTCTTATCGATGATGGAGGACCACTCAGCTGCAGCCGTCCCGATGACCCCTGCCAAGGTCTCAAACACACACACCCACACACACACACACACACACACACAGGCTGTGTCTAACTGCACTTCCTGTGCAGGTGTGTTGCACTTGAAGCAACAGGTGGTGTCTGACAACCAGGGGGATGTGGCCACATGCGTCCAGCTGCAGCCCAAACAGACGTACTTGAACGTGGATGAAGACGCGGCCGCCACGTTGGAGAGGAAGAGGAACGTCATCTACTGCGTGATTGTCAACATCCTCAAGCAGGAGAAGGAGATGCACATCGACAACCTGGTCTTCAAGGTCAGCTTCTCTCAATCTCTTCAAAAGGACGTGCGGTGGGGAGCCTGGGCCCTGACTCGTTCTGGCCGCCGCAGGTGCTGGACTCCTGTCAGAAGCGGGAAGCGGTCCAGTCTCCCGGTCCTGGTCCTTTCAGCTGTAGCGCTGGGGACGTGCTCTCTTGCATCATGCACGTCATCAGCAAAGGTTGCGTGCGCCGCAACCCGGACAATCCCCACATCGTAGACTACCTCCCAGAGGACCCGTCCACGCCGCAGAAGGGCCATGCCCAACTTTCCTTCAGCAAGACGGAGACCACCAGTGTCAGGTGCAGTGTTGTTTGTGGCAGCCATTTTATTTTTAGTCTTAGTCTTTTGAAAATGCTTCTTGTTTTAGTCACATTTTAGTCATTTCTGTATATGATAGTTTCAGTCCAGATTTAGTCGAGGAAAACTAAGAGTTTTAGTTATTAAAAAAAAAAAAGTAAAGATTTTTTATGTCAGTATTAGAAATCGAATGAGAGAAAAAAACTAAGATGGGATACAATTACTGTCTCTGCATACAATGTACACCTGTAAAAGTCTGCAGGTGAATATAAAACCAAATGTAGGTGTATCATATCTTAAACAAAATACCCACACAATAGGCAGAAATGTCATGCATTTTAAACGTCTGATAGACAAGGGGCTCCCAACCACTGGACCACGGGAAACTTTCAAGTGCAATGATTAAAAAATATATAATAATAATAATAATGACATAGAATTTTATGTGTGTGTGTGTGTGTGTGTGTGTGTGTGTGTGTGTATATATATATATATATATATATATATATATATATACATACACACACACACACACATACATTTTGGAAATATAGGCCATTATTTTATTTAAAAAATAATATACAGTTACAAATCCCATAGTTTTTCCATGTTTATGCAAGCGGTGACCCGTCCCACTTTGTTTGACGGTCCTTGAACGCATTCTCCCAGGCTGCACAGATAGACTACTATACTGTATTTTTACCGTTTTTCTTTCACCTCATATTTGGTGCTGATACAATGTGGGAATGCATTATGGTAAGGTCTGATGTTATTTAGTGCTAATGTGCATATTTGTTGGGTGCACAACCTCTGCCCAGGCAAATTCCAGGCTCGTACTGGTGGATGGTGGGTCTGTATTCATTTAGTTCTTTTAATTTGTTATGTTTCTGTCTTAGTATTACACAATACATAATAGGATACATTAGATTGCTATGATGTTAGTAGCAAGGTTGGGGACCACTGTGATAGACCACCCACTAACATTTTCATCTAGTCTCCTCTTGTCAACAAAAAGTTGCAAACGACTTGTCACATTTTAGTTCTCAAAGAGCCATGTTTAGCTCGTCACCGTCTCATTTTTGTCATGAAAAAAAGGTTAGTCAGCGCAATAATTTCGTCGTCATTAACAAAAACAACACTGGTCAGGTGTGACACTGGAACGCATGTGCAGCAGGTAACCACGTTTCTCTCTTTCAGCTCTCGGGCAGCACCACGGCTCTTTGAGGACGGGGTTCTGGACACGGTTCTCTTCTCCATGGGTCGGACCATGACGCAGGACGAAGTTCGTCAACTGATGAAAATGACAGTCCAGCAGGTCCAAACAAAGCACACAAGATGGATCCTGTCCGGGTCTGCCAATCTTTGCTCTTTGTGGCGACTCTTCAGGTGGCGGCGACTCTCAGTCTGGACCTGGACCGTGCTGAGCACCTCCTGGTCCATTGCAATTGGAACGCCGACCTGCTGGTTCAGCGCTACACCGATGACCCAGACGCCATCATCGTGGCTGCCGGGCTGAAATGTCCGAACCCTCAGCCGCCGCCAAGTCCAGGATCCACCTGCCCCGTGTGCCTGGTTCCCTGCAGTGCCAGCCCGGAGCCACCGCCCTCACTGAGCTGCATGCACTACTGCTGCAGGGTCGGAGGTCACACAATGCGGGTGGCATAGTGCAGTGGCGCTTAGCATATGTGTGTGACCTTGTGTTGTTGTTTTTGTTGCAGTCGTGTTGGCAGGAGTACCTGAGTGCCCGCATCGAGCAGAACCTGGTGATGAACTGCAACTGTCCCATCCCAGACTGCCAGGCCCAGCCCACCTCTCACTTCTTCCTCAGCATTGTCTCCGACAAAGACACCGTTGCCAAGGTAATGCCCAGCTCGACTGGCATATTGGCAGGCACACGCACTCATTGTGTTGTCATGGCGGTCAGTATGACAAGGCGCTGCTGCGAGGCTTTGTGGAGTCGTGCTCCAACCTGACGTGGTGCACCAACCCTCAAGGGTGCGACCAGATCCTCTGCAAGGAGAACATGGGTAGCATGGGAACGTGTTCCAAGTGCTGCTGGTCGTCCTGCTTCAGCTGCAACTTCCCGGAGGTCAGAGTCAGTCGTGCCGCCACGGCGAGTGAACACAGTTTGACGTTTGTTCTTGGCGCAGGCGCACTATCCGGCCAGCTGCAGTCACATGTCTCAGTGGATGGACGACGGGGGTTTTTACGAGGGCATGAGCGTGGAGGCTCAAAGCAAACATCTGGCCAAGCTCATCTCCAAGCGCTGCCCCAGCTGCCAGGCTCAAATCGAGAAGAACGAGGGCTGCCTCCAGTGCGTGACGCCCGCCGTACGCCACTCCCCGCCGCCACCACGGCTGCAGCTGTGCTAATGTGCTTGTGTTGTGTCCTCAGTATGACCTGTGCCAAATGCAACCATGGCTTCTGCTGGCGCTGCCTGAAACCGTGGAAGCCCACACATAAAGACTACTACAACTGCTCCGCCATGGTGGGTGGGCCGTCACATGATCCATCCCCAGAGGCAAAGTTGATGGACAAGTTATTTTCTTCTTGTTTCAGGTGAGTAAAGTGGCGCGTCAGGAGAAGAAGTTCCAGGATTTTAACGAGAGATGCACCTTCCAGCACCAGGCTAAGGTACAAGCCCCGCCCCCATCATTTTAGCCAATCAAACACAAGCTGCTTCTGCTACGAGTTGTTGTGCCTTGCAGGACTTTGCCATCAGCCTGGAGAAGAAGGTGTCGTCCATTAATGAAGCGCTCCAGATGAAGTCTCTCACATTTGTCATCGATGCCTGCAAGCTTTTGGCGCAAGCCCGGAAGGTGATCCCGGTGCCATCACGTGGACTGGACTCACCTTTCGAGCCGCCGCTTAACCGTTCCCTGTTGGTTGGGCTGCAGGTGCTGGCCTACTCGTGCGTCTACAGTTTCTATAACCAGGACAGCGACAAGATGGACGTGATGGAGCAGCAGACAGAGACTTTGGACCTGCACACCAATGCCTTGCAGATCCTGCTTGGTGAGTCCGCGGCACCCTACCCTGCTGCGTGGGTGTGAATGCTTGCTTCAATGTGAGCGCCTCGTGTTTGTCAGAGGGGACGCTGCTGCAGTGCACCGACTTGGCCTCCTGTGTCCGTCTGCTGAAAGCAGAACAGCTCAACACGGGACTGGAGCTGATTCGACGCATCCAGGAAGGCTTGCTGGCCATCCTGCAGCACTCCACCCAGGTGAGGGCCGAAAGACAAGCCAGCTTACTTCTCTCTGGAGTCCAAATACAAATACAAGCTGATTTCTAGCGCTTGTGTTGCCGTGGTGACCGTTTCCCATCTTGCCTTTAGGACTTCAGGGTGGGTTATCCGTCCAAAAGCAGCCAGGAAGCAGAACTGACGCACACCTGCGACTTGTCCAACCACAACGACGCCAACAAAGCGTGAGTAGGACCTCCACTGGCGTCAAGTGGTCAAACCTTCAAGAACACACACATTCTTTGTCCTCAGATCCACGTCAGACCGAGCGTCCAGCTCCGGAGACTCTGACAACAACAACTGCGCTGGCGAGGGGGGCGACGAGGAAGTGGAGGATGAGGATGACGAGTACGATGAAGACTACGTACCAGAGTGGCACGAGGACTACGATGATGAAGAGATAGACGAGGACGACTTTTTCTCCGATGACGACGAGTCTGAGAACCTGGAGAGGGACTTCAGCCCCTTTGACTGAAGCATGTCGAGCGCAGAACTCCCCAGTCAGTCCCCGCTCTCTCACCTGACAAAGATGGCCGCGGCCTGTCAAGAGGCCATCCCAAGCATGAAACGACGCAGCTTCGCTTGCTTCTCACCACAGACTTGAGAGTATGCCGGCCACCTCCCCACCTCACGCCCAGTTTGGAATATGGAGCCTACCAGTTTCGAGAGAGGGCTGGTCCGTCTGGGTCGTCTTTTATCTCGCAATATTTGCTCAGAAAGTGTATCATTAGTTCTCAAGTAGCTCTGCAAGCTCTGGAAGAGGTCACGCCGTTTTGGAACGTGTCACCGGGCTGCTGGTCTTGGTCCTGAAAGTCTTTGCTGGTTCTGGAAGTTTAGCGCCAGGTTTTTGGTGACAAAAATGAATGTCAAATTCTACGTTTATTCATTGTCATTTGTTAGCACCGCGAGTCTTTGCTCTCAGTTTGGTTTCTATGCAGCGTCGGGGGGGTTGCCGTTTCAGCCCTCAATGCTAAAGCAGGCAAGTTGTCACTGCTAACAGAACTTGTATTTACGTTGTTAATGTTCTCACACATCTCTGCTTTCTTTGTTGGAGTCCAGCGACTTCCACCAGCAAAATCAATAAAAACCTTTTTTTCTGACGTGAGCTTTCAGTTTTCTCTCTCTCGCACACATACGCACGCACACGCACTCACTTGGCTCTCAAGTGACTCATTTAGGGTCATTCTCTAGTGTTAATGTTCTTGTTGTGTGTTTATATTTTGTATTTGTACTTTATTTATCCCACAGCAGGGAAATTCACTTGTTACAGCAGCAAGCAAGATACGCAAGTAAAGAATACAGTGTAAAGAATACATAGTGACTACAACATGGTTCAGGTGGTGCAAGTGTTGTAGAGCCTGACAGCGGTCGGTATGAAGGACCTGCGGAACCTCTCCTTCTTACACCGTGGGTGTAACAGTCTGCTGCTGAAGGAGCTACTAAGGGAACCCACAGTGTCATGTAGCGGGTGAGAGGTGTTGTCCATGATGGATGTCAGCTTAGCCAACATCCTTCTCTTCCCCCACTTCCTCCACGGAGTCCAGAGGACCATCCAGGACAGAGCTCGCTCTCCTGATCAGTCTATTGATCCTGCTCCTGTCCCGAATTAACGTCTCTATTTAATGCGCTCTGTTTTTCATTTTCAGATCTGACCAGATCTGGACCAGGGCATCAATGAGCTCCTGGACAGTCTGAGGAGCAACCTGGCGGCGCCGGAGGGACCTAAACATAATGTCCCAGAGGTGTTCTATTGGGTTTAGGTCAGGTGAACGTGGGGGCCAGTCAATGGTATCAATTATTTCATCTACCAGGAACTACCTGCATACACTAGCCACATGAGGTCGGGCATTGTCGTGGACCAGGAGTAACCCATTTCCCACTGCACAAGCGTAGGTTCTGACAATGGGTCCAAGGATTTTATCCCGATACCTAATAGCAGTCAGAGTGCCATTATCTAACCTGTAGAGGTCTGTGCGTCCTTCCAGGGATATGCCTCCCCAGACCATCACTGACCCACCACCAAACCGGTCATGCTGAATGATGTTGCAGGCAGCATAACGTTCTCCACGGCATCTCCAGACCCTTTCACGTCTGTCACATGTGCTCAGGTTGAACTTGCTCTCATCAGTGAAGAGCACTTGGCACCAGTGGTGTAGTTGCCAATTCTGGTGGTCTATGGCAAATGCCAATCGAGCTCTACGGTGCTGGGCAGTGACCACAGGGCCCACTACAGGACGTCGGGCCCTCAGGCCACCCTCATGGTGCCTGTTTCTGATTGTTTGGTCAGAAACATTCACACCAGTGGCCTGCTGGAGGTCATTTTGTAGGGCTCTGGCAGTGCTCATCCTGTTCCTCCTTGCACAAAGGAGCAGATACCGATCCTGCTGAGGGTTGAAGGACCTTCTACGGCCCTGTCCAGCTCTCCTGGAGTAACTACCAGTCTGCTGGAATCTCCTCCATACATCCAGGTACCGCAGTGATGCTCTGGTCCAGATCTGGGAGGAGATCCCCCAGCACACCATGCGTAGTCTCATTAGGAGCATGCCCCGACGTTGTCAGGCATGCGTACAAGCACGTGGGGGCCACACAAACTACTGAGAATCATTTTGAGTTGCTACAATGACATCTTGGCAAAATGGACCAGTGTGCTGCATAATTTTTTCACTTTCATTTTTGGGGTGTCTTTGATTTCCCCCCTCTATAGGGTGATCATTTTCATTTCTATCAAATTATGTGGCATCATTTTGTTACTAATACATCACCCACTTATTATCAGGAAAGATATTCAAGATAATTTTTCCCCCAGTTTAGATGTGATGTGTTTTCGAAGTGTTCCTCTAATTTTTTTGAGCAGTGTATCTTTTAAATGCATTTGGCTGTTGCCTTTCAAGCTGTTTGAGGGTGGCGCTGAAGAGCCGCGTGTGACCGCCATTGAAGGTGAAGAAGAAGAAACAGCCGAACAGTAAAACACACTAGGTCGCCTTCCGAGTTTTTCTTCAAAGTGCTCCATTTTCTTCAAGTGAAACAATCGAAAACAACAAGTGGATGTCGTCTTTCTCTCTGGTAGCAAAGGGAAAGATTTAGTTTCTTGATGATTTTCTCTCCAACTCGACCGTCTTTTGTTAGCCAGCTAGCTTAGCCAGTTGGCACGACGCGTTTTTGGAACTAGTGACAGAATGGGTCGAGGACGACCACACATGGGACCTCCCGGGATGGACGCACCACCGTTTGACATGGGTCCACCCCCTGGTTGTGGTCCTCCACCACCGGGTGCTTGGCCCCCGCCGCCTGGAGGATGGGGCCCGCCCCCGCCCGGTGGCTGGGGTTCTCCTCCTCCTGGCCAATGGGGCCCGCCCCCGCCCGGTGGCTGGGGCCCGCCCCCACCTGATGGCTGGGGCCCTCCTCCACCTGGTGACTGTGGCCCCCCACCTGGCCCTCCACCACCGGGTGGCTGGGGTCCCCCACCACCCGGGGGTTGGGGCCCTCTACCACCCGGGGGTTGGGGGCCTCCACCACCCGGGGGTTGGGGCCCTCCGCCGCCTGGTGGCTGGGGTCCACCACCTGGTGGCTGGGGTCCTCCTCCTCCTGATGGATGGGGCCCGAACGGACCTCCGCCACCAGGCTGGGGACCCCCTAATTGGGAACCTGACATGCCTCCTCCTCCAGGTTGGCATCCACATGGTCCTCCTGAGCCGTGGGGACCCGGCCTTTCACAACCTCCTGATACTGTTCCCCCACCTGACTCTATTCCCATTCCCCCAGTTCCCCCTCCAGGCTGCATGCCTCCTTTTGTCTTTCCAGGATTTCCCCCAGGCTGGACGGGGGAGGTGAGTGTTGCTTCTACGACTTTATGCTGACGCTTGAACTAGTCCCAAATTGTAACTACGTCTCAACCTCTGAGGTCCCACAGTAATGTGCAATATTGAAAATTAACAATAAGAAATGCTCGCTTGAAGGGATCTGTGATGGACGCTAGAACAGGTCCGGAAGGTTCTATACTGTAAACGTGGCACCCAATGTGACTTGTGTATCTTGTCTTCAGGGGACAGCCAGCACAGCGCCGGACCAGCCCGAGTGGGTAAGTCGTGTTGAAGCAGCGGCGCCGTTGCTTGTTGCTGGTGGTTGATGTCTTATGATTTCATTTGTCAGCTTAAAGCCTTGATTTTAGCACCGCCCACTGGCACAATCCCAGGTCAGACCGAGATCACTGCGAAGGCCAGTGGTGCTCTTACTACAACGGCCGACAATGCTCCCAAAGCAGAAGCGCAATCTGCCAAGGCCGCCAAGCTGTTAAACCTGCTGGGAAAGCGTGAAATAGAGAAGTAAGCAGAAGCATTAGTCATGTGTTCGGCTGCCAGGTGCCCTCACTGAAGCATCTTTGTGTTGTCAGGCCCCCCCCGGGCAGGTCCACGGGAATCATCTCCTTCATTGGGGTGAGAGACCACCTGGGGTCACACCAGGTTCAGACGACGTGAATTCAACTCACCTGACGCCATTTTTGACATTAGCCATGTTTCAGATGTTGTTTGTGCTCAACAGCCTACATGTGGTTACATCGAGCGAGAAGACAACGAGAAGTTCAGCTTCACCTTCAAGGTTTTCTTCGGAAACCCCAAAGCCATGAAGCCTGGCGTCCGCGTCCACTTCACCGCCTGCAAGGAGAAGGTGGGAAAAACTCTAGTTCAGAGTCAGAATGCTGGATGTGAATCTTCAAACATGTTTTTTTTTTGTACAGGAAAATCACATTGCCACAGATGTGAAAGTGGCTCCGGGTGGAACAGAGCACGTGGATCCGGACATCTACGAAGCCGTGGTCAGTCAGCCCATCGCGGAGCCGCAGGTGAGGTCTCATCGAGAGCGCACATTCCTCCTTCCTGTGACTGAGCGGGAGTTTCCCTTCCTCCACAGCCTGGCGAGCGTCA
The DNA here is from genome assembly GCF_027744805.1 of Dunckerocampus dactyliophorus. NCBI lineage: Eukaryota > Metazoa > Chordata > Actinopteri > Syngnathiformes > Syngnathidae > Dunckerocampus > Dunckerocampus dactyliophorus. The sequence continues at coordinate 24,057,053 of NC_072832.1, read as the reverse complement.
GTTCCCCGGTCAGGTGGACGTCAACATCCAGCCTCTGAGGACCACCCTGACCTTTGACAAGAAGGACAGCATGGTGACACTGCTGAAGAATGACCAGGTTCTCCTCAACCTGCTGACCGACATCGCCACGGAAAAGAAGCGAGCCACCAACATCCGACCCAAAATTCCCGCCACCTTCGAGTTCACCAAAGAGACTCGAGAGACGGTGAGAGCCGCATCTGTCAGTGTCCACGGAATCAAGAAGCCTCATGCTCATCACTTCCTATATCACACGCTGCAGGGTGTCATCATCCGTGTGGACAACAGTGAAGGAGTCATCAAGTCCGACAAACATGGCGAGCTCCCATTTAGCATCAAGGAAAATTTCAGTGACATCGATTTTACTGACGAGGACGTCAATGAGGAAGTGGAGTTCACCTTGCACCAGGTGGTAACCCCACACTTTGCCCCGAAGAAGCTTTATTTGCTTTGTCCTAAGACGACATTTACCCCAGAATATTTCTCCCTCACATAAGCTGCGAGCAGGTAACCGGGCTATCCGCATCCGCCGCGTGAAGGAGCAGCTACTTTTGACGCTCTGTAGCCCCCCCTCAAAGGACACGAGCACTGACACCAGTAAGAAATCTGCCATCCAGCCCACAAATAGGGCCAAGCAAAAGCTGTTGCCCAACATGTGGCTGGACCCCGAGCTGTATGAGGGCGTGGTCAGCCAACCCATCATTGAACCCAAGGTAAACACTGTCTCTATGGAAACACTGTAGAGTAGACACACGCTCATTACGAGGGGGTGGGTTTTACGTAAAGCACACGTTGCTTGAAATCAACATTCTCAGATTTCGGATTTGCAGTAAAAGTTTTTGTTGTAATTATTAAATTAGATTCAGTTCCAGAACACCCCCCCAACCCCCCTTCTCTCTTCAATTGCCGTTGCTCACTCGCAACACAATTTAAGCCCTAAATATGCATCACATATGCACACGCTTAGCAATGTAGCGATTCGTTTTTATGACGATTCAATTGGTATCACGATTTGTGGTTGCCGATACGATTCAAGGTTGATATTGGTTCATTTAGAATGATACGATCCGAAACGATTCAGTAACTTTAAATTGATTCTGTAAATTTTTAGCCAAAAATTCAACCAGTTTGACTGTGAAATAAATACCTCGATACTGGACAGTGTAGGTGAAGTTTCCTAGATTCCCGTTGTTTTTTGTAAGGGAATCAGGCGTAAATTAATTATGGATATAAACAAACAAGTAAACAACAATTAATGGCATTCACATTTTATTTGAATAAAGTGCAACCAACACTTTGGTTGAATTAAGAATGAATGAACAGGTTGAATTAAATCAAGTCTGATTAATTATATCTTATATTCATTTCCACTCCACACTACAAATTTATGCATGTACACAGTAATTTTGGGGCAAACTTAACATATTTTGCACCATCAGAGTTTAATGACATTTCATCTGTAGATAGATATTAAAGTGAATTTATAGCCTACATACCGTATTTTCCGCTTAGAAGGCGCAGTCTTAATTACAGGGTCTATTTCTGTACTTAACCCATACATAAGGCACACCATATATAAGGCGCGTGCTAAAACATGCGATCCAAAAAAAAGGGCAATGAAAGCAAAACAGTAAGTTTAGATGAACATTATTCTACTATTTAAAAATACACTCACCATATTTTTTAAACCAATCTTCTCCCACAAATCCCTCAAAGTCTCTGGATCTGAATTGAACAGCTGGGCAATTTTGTCATCAAACATGCCGGGTTCCCTCTCATCATTGTCGAAGTCAGTGTCGTTGTCAGGTGGCTGTTCAGTTAAAGCAGATACCTTAGCCCAGGCACCCACAATCCATTCACATATGGTGGTGTAACTTGACCGGCGCTCCCTGCCAGTCTTAGTAAAGGTGTCTCTCATCCATTGCTCCCACGCCGCTCGCAGCTTCCTGTTTACACCAATGTCCAGTGGTTGGAGTTCTTTTGTTAATCCTCCCGTAATGATGGCAAGCTCCGAATTCATTTGCTTCACTTGGTTTTTCACAGTAGCGGGAGATGGGCGAGCCTGGAGTCGCGGGGGTAAATATACAAAAAAAACAGTAGAAACTGTGGCGGATGTAAGCGTACATACTGTGCCTATTACTTAATGTTCTCTGATTGGTTTATCGCTGCCAGCGTACGTACTGTACATTTACATATTACGTAATGTTCTCTAATTGGTTCATCACTGCCAGCGTACGTACTGTAAGTATTACGTAATGTTCTGTGATTGGTGTATTGCTGCCAGTGTACGTAGTTTACGTATTATGTCCCTGTGTCAGCGGGAAATGGTGCGACAGTCTGTCAAAAGGAGCGCTTACCAAAGTCGCACAACATTTTTACAGATTTTGGAACTCAGTGCACACATAAGGCGCACTGTCGATTTTTGAGAAAATTAAAGGCTTTTAAGTGCGCCTAGTAGTGGGGAAAATACGGTACATTTTGTTTCGTCCTGAAGCTCCGATCCATGAGTTTGAAAGGCTTAAATTTGGACTTAACTTTCGTATGACTCAATATGGTCCAACACTCTATAAATACAAAACAAAATTGAAGAGGAAGAAGTAATCTACCTAACAAACATGTATACATATGAAAATACACCCGATATCCTACGAAAAAGCTGAACTTTCACGGACGTCCCCATGGACCTAATCACGCGTGCACACACAGTGTCAGATTTTACCGTCGCTTATTTCCGGGGATTGTTATATTCCTACAACCAGTGTAACCACAAGTTGCCTTTACGTGATCATCATTGGTGCGCCTCACTCCATGCATTACTAATCAATGTACGCCAAATCAAACTTACACAAGTAACGTTTAACATCTTTATCATTAAATGGTTAGTTCAAATTTTTTGACATGAAGTCCCCATCAGCAGTGTGGTGGTAAGTCACCGTTGATGCACGACACTGCACTACACAACTTCATGTCAAAAAATCCCAACTATCCCCATAAAAGTGATTAAAAAAAATCCCACACATCCATATAAAGCCTGCCATACTTAAATCCAATGTTTTATTTCCTAGTCTCGATACGTCGTCCGGAATAGTGTAACTTGCTGAACACAGATCAATGTAGTGGGATCATAGGAATATAAATCGAATATAAATCATACACCATATCAAAAGCAATAAGCCTTAATTTTTTAAGACTATTTAATCTTGCAATTGGAATGTCAGGAGTTTTTAAAAAAATAAATTAAGTCTCTTTTAGCAAAAATTGCACTTAAACAAAAGTCAGAACCAAAAACAATTTAAAAAATTAATTGTTAAATTAAAAATTTAACAATTGTAAAATGTAAAAATGTAAAATTAAAAATTAGTTTATTGTTAAGCACACATACTGGACATTGGGCATTGTTCCTTAACAGGGAGGCTTATCATTTTGTGCTGTTTTGTTTATATTTACTTTGCCGACCAAACACCTTAGTAAGCGTTGACTGTTGGGACGAAGGCTCTGCTACATCTCTGGTAGTAGTTTGTTTTTTTTTTCCAGTTGGAGAGCTGGACAGGATGGTTGTGTCTGTGGTGCGCATGCAAGTTGGTCATTTCCCCTTCTTCGTTGTCACTACTTTCGAACAAATGCGACATATCGGCTCGGCGATGTTCATGGGCTCACCTTGTTAATTCTGTTTAAAATTGAAATATTCTTACACTAGGGCTGTGGCATTCACCTTAGAAACCATCTCTTTTGTGCCTTAATTCATACAGTATTTGCAGCATTTGCTAGCAGCCCCGACTCCAACCACTGGGACAGAGAGACTGAATGACTGATAGGAGGGTTCACTTATGCCGTTAATTCCGCTATAGAACCAACGCGCCCAGGTGTTGAGAAGATGCACAGAGTGAATCCTCTTGTCATCTAGCCTCTTTGGTAGCAAGAGAGGAGGAAAACAAACAGACATGCACGCACATGTCAATATATCGAGGCTTGCAAAATGATAGTTTGTTTTTATTGTTTTTTATTGTAAGATTAATTTACATTTTTTTTTATTAAAGGATAAGCAACTACAGAGTAATTTACAGTTACTATTCTGTTTTGAAGGTGACCAATCTTCATCTCCATGTCTTAAGTCCATATTCTGCAATTTCATCTCCAAATGTTTCTCCCTTCTTTGCTCCCCGAAAACTATTGACACATGGCTCAAATCTTCGCAATAATCACTGTAAACATCCTCTGTCTCGTACACCGCTATGTTTGTGTAGCTGAGAGGTGTCGCCCCGATGACGTTACTTCCGGAAATGAGACTGAACAGCGAGAGCTAGGTTGTCATGTGTGGAGCCATAAACTATAAAAGTAATTTTTGCGAATTTACCATTGGTTTTCAAAGATTTAATAATGTACAACATAATTACTAACAATATATAACATATTTAAGTTATAACTTGATAAATCCTGTCATGTCAGGGACCCTTTAAGACCCACACAGCCAGTGGCTCCTCATTGTGGCGCCATAGTGGTCCCCAGAAAAAGTAATTTGTTTTGAGGGGTGGCAGTGTTGTCTTGTTCGGCCCGCGACCTAAAGTCGGCTTTAAGTTTTGGCCCCTTGCGCACTTGAGTTTAACAACCCTGGCGTAGCGTAACCTATGCTCAAGATGTCCATTTGGCTTGCAGCCCAACATGGACGGTTACCCGGGTCAGATCAACGCCAACATCGGCACCATCCGAACCAATGTTACCTTCGACCACAGAGACTGTGGCGTGACCCTGCTGAAGAACGATCAAGTGCTCCTCAGCCTGCTGGTGGACTTGAAGACCTGCAAGAAGAGAGCGGCCAACATCAGACCCAAGATCCCGTTCACCTTCGCCCACACTAACGAGAAGCGAGAACTGGTAAGAGGCCCGCACTTAGACCCCAGATTTTGGACGATGTGTCCCCAACGCATCTTTGTCCCACCAGGGCGTCATCAACAGCCTGGGAGACTATGAGGGCGTCCTCATCTCTGAGGAGCACGGCGAGCTGTCTTTCAACCTCAGCGAAAACTTCAGCGACACAGAGTTCAATGCGGACGATGTCAACAAGGAGGTGGAGTTCACGGTGGCCCTGGTGAGCCCCCAACCCCACCCCACACTCCCGGCATTGACTGCTCAGCGGGAGATTGGAAGGTTGTGACAATTTTTGTGTGCAGGTGAAGGAGCAGAACAGGGCTGTCAGGCTGAGGAGGACCAAGATGGTGGAGGACCGAATCCTAACTGAGAAGAAGAGGCAGGAAGAGGAGGCGGAGCAAAAGGAATTGGACAGGAAGCGGAAGGAGGCAGCGGCAGCGGCTCTTGCAGCTGCCAAGGACAAGGTGAGAGGTTCAGTTTGGCAAAATATTAGCATCAGTGTGTCAGGTCAATGTTCAGGAGGAGTGACTAATATTCCCTCAGTGGACGCCGCTTGGCTTCAACGTCCAAATACCTCACACGCCTGACGAAATTAGCAAGGAGCGATTTGATGGCACCGTCCTCAAAGTCCCACCAAAGCAGATTAAGGTGGACCCTGACGATGAGCAAGGGGGAGGAGTCGAGATCGGACAAATAAATGCTGACTTAAAGGTCTGTTGCCTCTGGACGGCTGCTTGGCACCGCTCAAAGATCATAACGGCCCATCCTCTTCCTGCAGATCCACATTAAAAAGGAGAAACTGGACGAGGATCAGGAGGAAGAGGTGGAAGGTAGAACTGAGAGCCACTTCCCGCCCACTGAGGGGTTGGGTCGACTGGTGATGACCATCGAGGGTCAGCAGAAGCAGCTGACCTTTGGCCCAGCTGACCTGATGACCAAAGCCACCATGTTGGAAGGAGACAAGGTGAGTGAGTGCTTGCTTATGGGTTCATGTGCGCTGTGCTAACACCGCTGGGGGGGCATGTCCAGGTGCGCTTCAATGTGGCCACCAATCAGGAGACCAAAGAAGAACATGCCGCCTTTGTGGAAATTCTTCCCAGCTCCTTTGAAGAGTCCACTGAACAACGAAGACAAGTGAGACACATTTCACACCATTTTTCCACCTTACGACTCGCAGAGCTGACCGTGTGTGTGCGCGTGTGTAGGGTATTGTGATTGAGTTCTCTGACAATTCAGGAGTCATCAAGTGCACGCAGAACCCTCAGCTCTTCTTCTACATGTCTGAGGTCATCGAGAAAAAGAAACTCGAGCTGAATGAAAAGGTCGACTTCAGCGTCATCCCGGTAAGACGTCTTATTCGTGTTCAAAATGGCGTGTGTGTGAAGCCCCGCCCGCGCGGTCAGTTTGACAGCACAGCATTGGAATCAAAGATAGAGAATGCTGCGCAAGACTGCCTACTCAGCGGAAAGTGCATGCAATAGAGCGTCGTATGCAAAGGAGCAGAACCGCCGCCATTTTGGTAAGCAGCGACCTGGGCCGGGCTAGGCACATGGTGCCGACCCAGCTCTGAGTGGAGTGTAAAATGAAGTTAAATACAGCAAGCTGCAAACTCCAGCGAAAAGCCCAGGCCCCAAAACCCAGCCGGAGATACTAGTACACCGGCTCCCCTTGCCGCACCACGCACTGAGTGAGACATGTGCAGAAAGGTTGAGTGAGAGGGAGTGACAGAGAGCAGCATGCTGGAGCACACAACAGTAGTTTTTGCACGTCAATATGACTCAAAATCTGCCTCTGCTACCTCAAAATTAAGGCACAAGTACAACTCCAAAAAAATCTTCGAGCTGCAGCTCGTTAGGGCTGACTATTGTAACGCATGGACCAGTCTCTCTCCACATCACCGCTCGCCCACGACACTGAGCCAACAAGCCGTGTTGTAATTTGCTCATAGAGCCCACGCCACAAGTCCCACCCACAAAGTAGGGGTAGAGCAAAAGGCACAATGAGAAAAAGCTGAAATGTTGAATAATAACACAAACCTTTTTATTTAAAGACGAAACTTTAAATATCTATCACTTTTTACTTTGCTGTCTACAAAATAAAAGTAAACCTTTCCACAAAATTAATAAATATAAAATTTTATATATAATTTAAATATATTGTATATATTTTTCCTAGGCATGCATTTGTTACCTGTTTGTTTGTGTTCAAAATAACTTCTGAATGGATTTGGATGACATTTTCAGGAATTGTCGGAAATGGTATATGGAAGAACTGATTAAATTTTGGGGGTCATCCGGATCACCGTCTGGATCCAGGATTTTTTTTTAAGGATTCTGTAACATTGCGAGACCATTTTCGGCCTTTGTGCATATACAGTACAGGCCGAAAGTTTGGACACACCTTCTCATTCAATGTGTTTTCTGTATGTTCATGACTATTTACTTGTAGATTCTCAAAACTATGACCGAACACATTTGGAATTATGTAATTAACAAATAAGTGTGAAATAACTCAAAATATGTTTTATATTTTAGACACATTTTTTGGGCCGCACAGACAAAAAATAATTTCCATTATTTCATTTTTTTAATGTTTTATTTTGAAAAGTGGCCAGATTCTCTCTGTTACATCCGTCTGACTTGACGTATGTCCATTGTGTGTGTGCTAACTTTATCTCATGCCGCACAGATAGACTACCACTGTATTTTTACCATTTTTCTTTCACCTCATATTTGGTCTCAAATGCTGATACTATGTGGGAATACATAAAGGTAAGTTTTGTTGGCTTATTGAGTGCTAATGTGCACATTTGTCTCAAGTTAATTCATGCTAGCGCACTGCCTTTTACCACACATGTCAAAAAGCGATGTAATTATCTTTCTGGAAAAACTTGGCTGGAACTTGAACTGGTGGATGGTAAGTCGGCATTCATTTCGTGCTTGATCGCTATAATTTAGGAACACACGAAGATGCAACTTTCATCTTTATTATTGTGATTATGGATGAACTAACTGCGGTAAGACGTCTATATCTATAACAAAAGTTATCTGTTTACTTGTAGCGGCTAGTTACGTAGAAAAAAAGTGTATTGTTTACTGGCTTTGCTTGGCGTCATGAACTCTCCTACAGAAATCAATGTTTTCTACACGTTCGCTTCTTAAACTATTATTTCATGATGAAATAAAAAATGTGCCTATTGGTGAAACCTTTTCAATATGTTGCCTTGACTTCGGCTGCATTGACTTTTGCATAATCATTTTAAATTCTTGTATATCGGTAATGTTTGACAGCAAATGTTCATGTAATACATGAACTGTGTGCCCTAATGAACGTTACATAGCTAATGTGACTGACATATTACCAGTACTCAGGTTATGTACACAACTATTTAGGAGTTATGTGTAGTTATCTTTATTTCCATATTGAAGTGAATTATGATAGCAACTACTTTGATTACCTGTAAACTTTAAAAATGTGAAATACTAATCATTAATATTTACAATAGAATTTCAGAGTTTACCGGTTACATTTTGTATATGTTTTTATAGAAAGAGGTAGATCATTTTGACTTGTACTTGCATGCTGAGAAAGAGCGTGCACTCCTGATATAAATGTATAACATACATAAATACGTACTCATATTTTTAAAATAAATATAGTAAATATATATATATCGTTTCTATATTTCTAGTAGTAGGTAGATCTTTGGGACTTTGGGATATTTTAAAAATAGCTTGCAGGCTAAAAAAGTGTGAGCACCCCTGCCTTAGAGAGTCAGAATGCAGAACACAATGCGTTTATATGCTGTTAAAAAAAAAAGCATGCTACACTGTGAAAAATTGCACAAAAAAAAAATCTGTAGTAGCGTGGCCACGTAAAGTGAACCGCGTTATAGCGAGGGAACACTGTAGTCCATGAATTAATAATCGTACTTGCAGAAATTCACTTATCATGGTCGGGTCTGGAACCAATTAACCGCCATAAATGAGGGATTACTGTACTGTTTATTTAGCCAAATTAACAAAAGTATTCCTGGTCTATAGGAGTTTGTTCAAAGAAGAATACTCTTGACACTAGTGTACAGTGTATGAAATGAAGTTTGCGTTTGTTATAGTCATATGAAGACACACAGCAGCTTCAAGATATGTGTGGGACTACACTTTACGTCCCGTTTATTTACAACTAGCAGTGTTAGAAATCTACAACATTTTTATCTCACAGTTGTCTCTTGTTTATGGCACTTAATTGATTCCAGACCCGACCGCAATACGTGAATTTCCGTGAAGTAGGATTCAAGGTTAATGAACTGAATATTTTTTTTTTTAGTTAGAACATAGAAAACCTGTTAATTACTTTCTAAATATGTTTTTAAACATTATTAGAGCCCTGTAGACATGAAATAACACCACTATAGTCACCTTTATACTCCTATTATTATTTATTCACGCCACATTGTGGAGACTACGGGATCACTGTAGGGACATAAGAGACTAACGCCGCTAGCATAGCAAGCTAGCGAGCTAAGTAGTTAACCTCTCCAAATAACTTATTCAGGACTCAGTGTTTCAAACGAAGTGAGAAAGAACGACAAAGTAAGAAGCCAAACCTTACCACTTCCACGCGGAACGAGAGGAGAACTTTTTTTCCACTCAATCATGCCAAGTGTGTCTCAGGCACGGCATGGTGGCTCGGCTTGGCTCGATCTTCTCCATGCAGTGTGAAAGGTAATGTAATCTAACGTAACATTTCGTCAACATAAGTTTCATCAATGTAACTTTTACTGGCGCCTAGTTACCGTAGAACTTGTCTTCAATATGTTTTGACTAAGAATAGGCTGTAGACAACCACAAAACAGCGATCATTAATTCATTTCTGAAAAATCATATTATAGCGAGGGAGCGATAATTGAACTGAAAAATTTCGAAGGGTAACTGTATCTGTCTTTGTTTTTGGAAAACTTTAAAAATGACCAATCTGGTTTTTGGGACTGTCGATTTGTGCAATTAATCACTGAACAATGTGGCGAGGACATCAATCAGAGTAGGAGGTACAAAGGGCTCTAATGTTTTTGTTGGAGTCTGACATGGACCTGGTCTTAGTGACACTGCCTTTCAAGCCATGGCTCTTCATGTGATAAACTAGTAGTTTGATGATGGTTGTGAATAAGATGATGTCATGTGTCCTTGTATCTTCCAGCATGAATTCGCAGAGGGTGGGAACCAGGCCATCAGGATCAAACGTTTCACTGAGAGTGTTTTTTTACCCGCACGAAAACTGTGTACTGTAGCTGCAAGTAAAGGGAAGGTGAGTTCACCTGGACTCCAGTTCCAGTGATCAAGCCAATCAAGTTGTGACTACTGTCCCATATGTCAATGCACATTTTGCAAAACGGAATCAGTCAAGACTGCTCTTTTGCGATAACTTGTCAACGTGTCTTAGATGCTTAGCTAGTTAGCTCCATGTTTTGTTGACGCACTTAAAGTGTCCCTGACATGATTCATCAACTGTGCTTAAATATGTTATGTATTGTTTGTAATTATGTACTACATTGTTTGATTTTTGAAAGTGAATGTTAAATTTGCAAAAACTACATTTATCGTTGATGGCGCCACCCATGACGAACTAGCTCACAGCGTAAACCTCATTTCAGGAACTGACTTCATTGGGGTGACACCTCTCCGCTAAAGCTGAGTAAACAAACACTTCTCGAGGTAGATCCTCGACTTGGTTCAGTATGTTTTTCATCAAAATAGTAGTCATGCCAAAATGTTGTCTTGCTGCTGGATGTTTACAGTATCGGAGTGATACTGTAAGTTTTTCTTTTCCAAAAGAGGAGGGTTTAAAGCAACAATGGACGCAGCAAGTGCAGAGAACGAGAGACAGATGGACGGCCACCTCGAGCTGTTGTTTTAATGATCATTTTGCTGATGACTTCTTGGAAGGAACACCTTTACAAGAAGTATTTGGCTTGAAAGTACGGTATAAACGCATTTTGACAAAATATGCTATTCCGCCGGTATACAGGAAAAAACTAGAACGACAACTATGTCAAAGTTGGCACATTAGAGTAAGTCTAAACACTATTCCACAATAGCGGCAAGGATACAAAGCTTTATATATGTTATATTAACATCTTTTCACAGCGATATGTTTACTGTGAGGGGTTGGGGCAGCAGCCATGACGGAAGCCACATATACAATCAAAAAGGCTATAACACGTACGCTGTTATGTTCACGAAGAACCCAATTTAAAACAATAATTGAAGGATAAGCAACTAATTTACACTTACCATTCTGTGTTTTCAAGGCGACCAATCTTCATCTCCATATCTTAAGGCTTAGGATATGTCCATGTCCTGCAAGTTCTCTATTTAATCTCCAAATGTTTCCTCCTCCTCAAACTATTGACCCGTCACTCAAATCTTTGCTGTAATTACTGTAAACATCCTCTGTCTCGTACGCCGCTATGTTTATTTACCTGAGTGGCATCAGTTCCGGAAATGAGGCTGAACTGCGAGAACTAGTTCGTCGTGGCTGGTGCCATTAACTATAAAGGTAATTTTGCGAATTTACCATTCACTTTCAAAAATCGATCAATGTACAACATAATTATAATCAATACATAACATATTTAAGCCAAGTTGATGAGTCATGTCAGATACCCTAAAAAAACACATCCACAAATGAAATGTCAGAGCCAACTTTTGTTTGCCGGCTAAGGTTTACTGTATTGGCAAATGAATCGTTTAGGTGGACTATTTGGAATATTCCAGATCACTACATTTTTCTGGCTATAAATCTGCCACAGTCTATGTAGTTCAAGTGTAAATTACTTGACACAGACTGATGAGATCTTATAGTGATGCTAACTTAATGTTGTTTGTCTCTTCAGATGACCATCAAATTGGCAAACCCCTCAAAGTCAGAGTAAGCAATGAGTTGGATTCTCTGCTTAGTCGAATAGTATATTTGATTACATCAGTAAGTATATTGTGCTATACTAAACTATTGAAATACATGCTTCATTTTTTTTTAATTAAGGAAAGAGATACTGAAGACAGACAAGCTAAAGACTGTAGTGAAAAATTTGAGAGCCCAGGATAGCAAGTCCAGTTTAAGCAGGCATGGCAGCAGCAGGAGTCCAAGTAGAAGCCGTAGTCGGAGCCCATCCAGAGACAAATTTGGACGTGAAATCAAACGGCGACGCAGCAACAGTCTTGAACGAGACCGCAAAAGCAGCAGGTATCGACAAAGCACTAGTCGGGAAAGGTCACGGCGACATACGAGAAGTCGCAGCCGAAGCAGGAGTCGAAGCAGGAGTCGAGACCAATCAGGCAGGAAGAGGAGTAAAGTCAGTCGAGAGCGTGATGAAGGACACAAGAGGAGGAGGGAGTCAAGCCCTTCTCCGAGAGGTCGGGGGGGCAGAATGGATGATGAGCTGGCTAGAAAGAAGCGGGAACTGGAGGAGCTAAATGAGATGATTGCCTTCAAAAAGTCACTGGTGGATCCCAGAGGACTAGACTCTGGACAGAGGACGTGCATCGACTATGATCACGGCAGGATCGCCAACCCTGAGTTCAAACCTGTCCAGTCTATTTTGAAGAAACGACCAGACGACCTTGAATACTCCCATCTTCCTCCACCTTATAAAAGCCCTTTCTATGTTAAACCATACCACTATGCTGATAGCTACGGTAACCCCTATGCTCGAGGACTATATGGTGACCCTTCCTACACTGATCGGCCATATGAAGGCCATCCATATGGGAAACCGCTGTACGAAGGCCCTTCAACCAGCAGTCGCCGTTACACAGACCGCTATGAAGTTTACGAAGAAACTTATGATGATCAATACTACGAGACGGCATATGTGCACCAGCTTCGTCAAGGTCCACATGACGTGGTCAAAACAAGTCAGTCTCCAGAACCCTGTGGTCCTTCGGCCCGGACTCGTCAAGTTGCTTCTCCCACAGAGGCAATGAGTAAAAGCCCATCCCCAAACCGGAAAAATCCAACCCCACCGTTGGTCGAGAAGCCACCACTTCATCGCTTTCTGGACATGCTTAAAAAAAATGCTGAAAAGATGCCAGAAGCTATTGCCGCAAATGACGAACTTCTGCCACATGAGCGGGCACTTGAAGATGGCAAGGGTTTTTCTCGCATTGTGGGGCTGGCTCAAGAGCCCTCCGGCTCCAGTGTGGCCTTAGAGCAGGAAAAGACATCACCAAGCCCGAAACAACCCTCAGTGGAGCAAAGCAAGAGCGAGGCAGAGTCCTACAGCAAGATCCAGACTTTGCTGCGTACAATTGGCCTGAAACTGTCGCAAGACGACATGTCCAAGCTGGCCAGCCGCAACCAGGACACAAGCTACCGCTCAAAGTCCTCCTCCGCAGACCGAGAGTTGTCTTCAACACCCCAGGAAGAACATCATCAAAGTGGAACTTCCTCAGTTGAGGCGGACCGCATTCGTCCACCCTCCCCTTCCAGTCCATCCACTTTAGAGCCCCTCAGGAGGAAGACAGCTATCTCAGAATACGAAGAATTCCTTGATCAACAAGAGCTGGAAACACTAAAAAAGGCTACAGAACAGCAAAATCTTACAAAGAAGATGGGAAGCACGTCTACACCGAAACCTCCCCCTGGCCCTCCTCCTGCACACTACCAACATCCATCCCCTCCAATAAACTGGCCCCCCCTCGACATAATTTCAACCCCTAAAATTCCTCCTGCTGCTGGTCGACTTCCTCCTGGACCACCCCCTGGACCTCCTCCTAGACGGCCTCCTGGACAGCCTCCTTTCATTGGCAAGCCAGCCGTAGCTCCGGCCCTTGACTCCGCGGCCCAGGTAACACAGTCATCTTCCTCGACTGTGGCCATGATGAGTTCTACGAGCAACGACCAGTCCACAATCTCTTCTACAGTGGACAGATGCCTAAAGGTCATTGAGTCTGTCAAGTCTCTGGCTGTGAAGCCGGCAGCTAAATCGGTCCAGTTCAATTTACCGTCTGTTTACCTAAGCTCATTGGGCCCTGTCGATGACCTCAAGACCAAGCAGCAGGAGAAGGTAGAGTCGGCAACGGTGTTTGCTAGGACTTTTACAGCATAATCTCTGTTATGTACTCGTGTGTGTGTTTCTGTTACAGTTGGACTTGTACAATCAGAAGATTTTGGAGAAGCGAGAACAGCAGTTCAAGGAAATGCAAGCCCGTAAGAAACAAGGCGAAAAGATGACCTGTCCAGGTATTAAACTTATTGATGCTGTCATAGCTGTTCCCAAAACCTTCAGCAGCACAGTGTGAGTCATGTTTGCTTCCACCAAGCATTTCTTTAAGCATCAAAGATGAATGATGATTTGCTTGGATATTTATCTAATGTTTGCAGATGTACGTCTCCTTTGGTCGAGGGACGCTATTGCAATTGTTTCCTGCTTAGCAAACAGCCAGTGGAAGAAAGCATTGAGATAGTTCTAACATGCCAAAACAGGAATACGTTGTTGTGGTTTTGTTACGTTTGCTACCTGACAAAGTCTTCGGGTCTCCCAGTCACATTGAAATTGGATGGATTTGCAGTCAAAGACATGGAAGCGTCCAAAGCGGTCTTAGGTTTTCATTCCTAGCATTGCACATTAGCAAGAAGTAGTGGTTCATCCCAGCCATCAAGAAAAGAAGTCAACCGCAAGTAACTGCTCTTTTTCTCTTCATGTAGTCTTACTATCCAGCCTCAAAAGTAGGGAGTTGTTGTTTGTTCGTCTATTGCCTGTTATTGCATTTTCTCATCAAAAAAAGCAAAAGTTGTTGCTAAGGCTACACGCGCATAGCTTGTTCAAGGTTAGCTAACTGCATTCCAATACACCAAACATCAAGTACTGTAGTAACTTCATAGTTTAGCTAGCTAGTTAGAAGTGTTATTTAGAAGTTAGTGTGTCTCATTGCTCCAAATACTACTTGCTTTTCACATTCAGTACTACCTTCCAGGTGAGTAAAACATAGTTTTCCTCGTCTGCGTGACATTGTGGACTGTTGTGTTACCCGGATCTTCACTTGATGAGCAGAGATGGAACTTGCAACAGTCTGACCACCAAGCATATTTGTGCAACAATTAGTCTTCTAAATGCGAAGAACTCCTGTTTTCCCAGAGGAATACGATAGGACACAGGGCTGACTTTGTATTACTACTACTACTACTATGTTAATATTAATATCATCACACATGTAAGACTAGTGAGGTCTTAATCGGAATGTACGTTTATCATTTTCACCAATGTAGCGCTAGCAGTTTGCTACAAAACAGCTTTCAAGAACATGGCTTGAAGAGGCTTCGGGTGCACTCGAGCTAGCAATTAAATGTGATTGTCTGAAGTGTGAAATGTATTTATTCTCAGCTAAAGTTCACTCACAGCGACTTGCGGACTGTGTTTGGGAAAAGAATGTACCAAACATCTCAGCTAGCTAAGTTTCTTGTTCTCTACATAAATTCTAATCTCTTCAGTAGATGTCGCGTCTGTAGCTCCCCCTGGTATGAGGCCCCTGAGTGCAAGCCTCTTCTAGCATTGCGACACATTAAATTGTTATTTGATTAAAGTAATGAACTGATCACTGTTGCTGTTGCTGTTGATGCTAGAACCGTGCACTGGTCACATGTGTAAGCCATGTTCACGAAAGCTTTTTATTCCGAAACCTCTTCACGCCAAGACTTAGGGCAGCACAATATTCAAAGTCACACAAGTTTTTTTTTTTTTTTTTTTTTTTTTTTTTTTTTTTTTTTTGCCTTGTTAAGCATTAGCAAGTCAGCATTGTCAAAGGGTGTTGCATTTCTTCTGTGGTAAGTCTTGGAGGAGTTGGGGTAAGTAAAGTGGACATATTGTTCGTCAGGTAAAGTTGGCTACACTCGAAGCAGCCATAGTCAGTGGCAACAGTTTACTGACCAAAATGGTCCTTCTTGTTCTATTCTGTTAATGTGAATGCAGAGGCTACCCACTTTTCTGTACTTCAGGGAGGCCACGTCTGTAGACCACTTTGCTCCAGTCGTATGCTAAGATAACATAACCCGAACCAGAGGTTTTGATGGTGGAATGATTATGCCGTGACAAACATTACGTTAACTGACATGGGATTACCAATTTTATAGGTTAGGTATTTTTTTTAAAGGGACTGTATGCAGCGAGTTTCTCCAGCTCCATAGAGGCCGCCAACATTCCAACGTGTTTTAAGCATTATATCCTGCTTTGACTATGTAGGCTGCATCAACGTAACACACGCACACGGATTAGTAATGGTTGTCAGCTAATGACAGCAATTTGGCAAAGCTGAGCTTAGTAACGTTATGTATCGTTGAATGTATAGCCTATCTGAGACTCTTGAGACTGCTTTTGCCACTGGCATATACTGTGCTGGTCTTGAATACCAACAGGCGTGAGTGACAGCTATGAACGCCGGTTGTTTGCGCTGAACGAAAGTTTGCAACAATTTTTAATCTGTAATTGGGAAAATATAAATATTTTTTGTACAATCTGTTCTTTTAAACCACAATTGGAAACGTGCTAGCCAGCGTTATGGTTTATTAATTTGTAGCGAGTTGCATACACTCCCTTTTTAAATTCTGTGGACGTGGAGTCCGAGCTAGCCCCAATAGCTAGACGTGAATGAAAATGTCTTCTAGGAAGTTCAGCCAGTGTCAAGCTCAGCCAGTGTCAAGCTAGCGGCTAAACAAAGTGGCCTACCAACAGAACCCTGCATATGAGCACTGAGGTAGCATCATGCTAACTACACAATTATGTGATACTTGCACGCTCACCACCACGGGAACAAAGTGTAATCGACTTGACTCTGGACTCAGTATAGTAACATTTAATGGCTGAGAGGAAGCTAGTTAGACATAGGACAAACATTACTACACAAGTCTAGCTAGAAGAAGGCATACAACCTGTTGGTTCTCTTGTGTAATGTTGAAGAAGATATAAGAATTTTATTGAATATTAGTGTTTTATTTTGTCATTATTATTGAATATCCATTCTGCCATAAATGTGCTGAGATGCTAAGCTAATGAGCTAAACATGGCCTGATCATTTGAGCGGCCTTGTATGAGCATCACACACTGTTGTTTTGCTAGTGAAAGTCAAATTAGTCAAGGTAGGAGCGCATTTTCTTCTCTTATTGTTTGCATGAAACACTTCCTACATGTTCATATTTAATTCAAAGTCAGTTTATACTTGTCGGCCAGGACTAAATAGCTAGGCGTGTCCAGCAGTGTGTCAGTAGTTGTTTCCCTCTGTGAAGTCTTTGTTCAAGCAGCTGGAGTGCCTTGACTGATTCATCCACCGTGTTCCTATTGGCAGGCACGCCGGTCAGCAGTGAGCCCAAGAATGTTTGGATTTGTGGTCATTCGCTGGTGTACTGGGCAGAGATGCGGGCCAAATCTCCGGAGGTAGGTATGCAGCTGGGCATGGACCCCAGCAAGGTGGCTGTCTGGTGGAAGGGGGTCCAAGGCATGACATGGCCCCAGCTGCTACCCCTGCTCCACCAACTCCAGGTCACCTGGCCCGACCCGGACGTCCTCATCATGCACCTTGGTGGCAACGACCTGAGCACAGACAGTCCCACCAACCTGCTGGCCTCTGTCAAAAAGGACTTGACCTCCATGAGGACCATCTTCCCGCGCTGTGTCCTCGTTTGGTCTAATATCCTTCCCCGCAGGGTGTGGCGCCACTCGGACGACACCCATGAAGTAGATCTAGTCCGGAGCACAGTCAACCGCAGAATACATAGCATCATCTCGGAGTTAGGCGGCACGTCTCTGGCCCATGACAACATTCGCTGCAGCTCACACAGTGGTTTGTACCGGCCCGATGGCGTCCATTTGTCCCACAAAGGAATTGACATGTTCAATTTGAACCTGCAAGATTTTCTGGAAAAGTGGGATGCGGAAGCCAACACCACCTCCCACTGAGGGAATAGGGAATGCTTACTTCCTTGGCCTCTGCTTATTATTGTTGGTTTATTATGGTTTGAGTTGTTTTTTGGGGAGTTAGGGGGGCTAGCCTCATTCAGGAAAAAAACATCTGTATACTAAAAATAAACTGATTAACAAATAAAATCAATAAATCCCATTACAAGTTATATTTGTGCTATTCATTGGCTGGTCATGGTGCTAGTCACTTTTTTTTTTTTCCAGATCAGATGGCTGATGACATAGGGGGTAATCTGTGAAGCGAGTTTAGTATGTTGAGCGGAAAGCCGGACTTGCCTGTTTCATGAAATAGCTCTCTTTTAAAGCAGCTGTATCACCATGGTAACTTGGACTAAACTCAAAACCTGATCAGGACCAGGTTATGTCCAGGCTTTCAGCTTAAAATTGGCGATGAAAGTGCCACTGTTTCACTGTTTTAACTAATTCGTAGAAGGTGACAGCATTTATTAAGAACCTACGGAGCCCCAGAGAGGACATGGAGATAACATTTTTTACAAAAATAAGATTGCGCTGCTAGCATTCTCTGATGATATCCAGCTACACGCGAGATTTTCAGATGAAGGAATACGCTAGATATGCTCACTTTTTGAGCCAAGCACCAGGAATAAAATGCAATGTGAAGTATTAATAATTAGGCCAATGTTAGCAGATGTATATGTGACAGCAGTCCTTGGGTGAGTACTCAGCCTGTTAGTCTTCTTCTATTACAATATTTACTGGAGGAATAATCACTCAGGCATCAAATGGAAGAAAACACTTGCTTATTGTAACAAGGCACATATTGTCACAAATTAGAAAGGTCGCCACAAAACATGTCAACACTGACATCGAGTGGTCACAACGAGATACCTCATTTGAAAACAATACTTTATCTTGTTCAAAGATGGAAAAAGACAGTAAGTTAATAAGTCTAAGTTGTGCAATGTTGAGCGTTGATAAATGAAAAGACTAGTAGGGTATAGTTAGTTTAATAATCAGTGTCAACTTGAGAATTTACACGCTTAGCTTTGCTCTGCCAGTGGTCCTCCCTTGCTCTATTGGAGGAGACAGTCTTGCTTTTGGCAGTAATAATCTTTTTGAACTCATAACGCTGCAGAATAATGACTTGCTTATATTGTTTAAAATACATCGGCTGGGATCGCTTCATTTTTGCGCAGAAGTAGAACAATATGACGTCAACGTCCCCTTTTATGTGAACGTGCACTGAGTGCAAAGCCAAGAACCGTATTTGACCAAGTTAGTTGAGAACCACCGTTGCAATACCATTTAGCTTTGTTTGGGGAGTGTAGGTTTCGTTGAGTTGCATCTTGAGCACAAAGCCTGGGTTGGTTGAGCCGCTTTCACAGAATACCCACGTAGTTTGCTCTGTCGTCATGCAGTAACCATCAAAGATTGCCTTCATTGATGACATCGTCAAATGGAGGAGGCGCCCTCACACACGTGACACATTTTGTAAAGACATTAAAGATGATTTCTCTCCAGTTAATGATGCCCTTGCTTAATTCTGTTTACAGTATATTTGACAAATGGGATGAGTTGATTCTGTAACAGGCATTCCTTCCGGTTATACATACACACATACTGTACATAATTAAATGTCACATGGAGATGGGCAGAGGGAGCCAGATAGGTATTGGAAAGTGTCAGAAATCCAACATGTCTGCATACCTGTCAACATGTTTTGCATTTGAGAATATGGAAAATTGTCTTTACTGACCTGCTTTTATTTTGAAGGCCTGGATTTACAAATTGTCTTTACTGGGCTCCTACTTTTATTTTGAAGGCCTGGCTTTACCGTCTACAGAACGTGTTGCCGAGCGGACCGGAAGCTGTGCTATTAAACGGACAATTAATGGACTTAAAATACAGTAAATATACTGTACAAGCAACTGTTAAAACGGGAGAGTGTTTGGAAAGAAGGGCAAAATACCGAGGTTTCCCAGTAAAAAACAGGAGGATTTACAGGTATTATGTCTGTAGCCTAAGAACTACAAATATGGAGGGCGATATTCTGCCAAGAAGCCAATGACGTTGGTGAAATGAACTTGAAAGAAATGTACCATATTAATGCATAGTATTGACAAACACAAAATACGTTCATCATGTTTAGAGTCTCACTGGAGACATTGACATTGTTTTTTTGTGAGGATTAACCTTGTGGAAGAAGAATGCTGAAAAATGTTTAGAGTCCATGACTTGTAGAGACCACATTGGTCCTGCAGGGCGCTCACAGCGCTGCGATCCGGTGCGTTATGCATACGACGAAGAAGAAGACGGAGGCGCACACTACGTTTTGTTGTTGTGGCTGTAGTACCCATGTCCACTGTCATTTAAACTAAGTTCGTCTGGAATCTAAACCGTCTGCTATTTTGTTGTTCACCTGGAAGTCAGTCTCCGGGAAATATGTTCCACGGTCGGCCTCCGCCGAGGGGACCTTTCGACGGCCGCGGGCCGCCGCCATCACGGCCTTACCCGCTAGCAGGCCACGGAGATGACAGGAACCGAATCCGACCCCCATACCACTCCGGGTACCACGACCACGACCACGGACACACGGACTACCGGCGCTCACCTCCGTACCGTAATTACGCTCCCAAGCCCTCAGGAGGCTACCGAGGTGGAGGGCATTGGTCCTGTGCTCCGCACAGAGAAGTGAGATCCCATTCTTGTTCAAATTCAGACCTATTGACGTTAATGTTTTTCCTAATGATTAGTAAATATGTTGAAAGGATCACTACAGCGGATAAATTATTCTGTCAATGTTTGATGTGTTTCCTTATTTTCATTTTGTGGGGGGGGGTATGCAGAGGTCCCATTCACCCCGCCAGACGCTTCCGGTTAACCACAACCTCGTCATCACTGTTGGCAACGAGCTCACAGGCTCCTCCCCCTCACAACGTCACGACAGGTGATAATTTTTCAGAACTCTTGGTGCCTTTTCAAAGTTGACTGATTAAAGTTCAAAGGTAGGGGTGTCCGATATTATTGTCCAACTGATATTCTCGTCTGATAATGGCATTAAAATTACTGCCTTACTGAAGTACTTCTAATGTACTAGGTTTCCTTCATGCTGCCTTCATGCATGATGTGCTGAATGAGCACAGTTTATAGTTTGTATAAGATTCAAGATTCAAGAGAGTTTTATTGTCATGTGCATAGTAAAACAGCAGTTATACCATGCAATGAAAATCTTATTCTGTTCATTCTCCCAAGAAAAGAAAGAAAACAAATGAAAGAATAAGAACATAAGAAACATGAACACATATATATATATATATATATATATATATACCAATAAATTAAGCAACAACAACAGAAGAGACATTAATACAAGTAAATAATACAAATAAATAAATAAATAAATAAAGTGCTATGAGTGTGTGCGTGTGTTGCGTGCGGCGTTTGCGAGTGCTTCGTTGAGGAGCCTGATGGCCTGTGGGTAAAAGCTGTTTGCCAGCCTTGTGGTCCTGGACTTCAAACTCCTGTAGCGTCTGCCTGACGGTAGGAGTGTGAATAATGAGTGTTGTGGATGTGTGCTGTCCTTGATGAGGTTGTGTGTTCTGCGTAGGACTCTAGATTTATAAATGTCTTGCAGTGAGGGGAGGGCTGCCCCAACAATGTTCTGTGAGGTCTTGATCACCCGCTGGAGTGCCTTCCTATCACGTGTTGTACAGTTACC
Source organism: Dunckerocampus dactyliophorus (assembly GCF_027744805.1). Classification (NCBI taxonomy): domain Eukaryota; kingdom Metazoa; phylum Chordata; class Actinopteri; order Syngnathiformes; family Syngnathidae; genus Dunckerocampus; species Dunckerocampus dactyliophorus. The sequence goes on along the minus strand of NC_072832.1, from coordinate 24,035,523 downwards.
GTACCAAACAGTGATGGAGGCGGTAAGGACACTTTCGATAGTGCATCTGTAGAAGCAACTCAGGATTGTGGTGGGCATGCCAAATTTCCTCAGTCTTCTCAGGAAGTACAGTCTCCTTTGGGACTTCTTCATAATTTGTTGGGTGTTGTGAGACCAGGTGAGGTCCTCGCTGATGTGTGTGCCAAGGAACTTGAAGGTTTTCACCCTCTCCACCTCAGTCTCATCAATAAACAGGGGTCTATGCGGCTCCTTTTCCCTTGTTCTTGGGTCAATGATCATCTCTTTAGTCTTATCTGTATTGAGAAGGAGATTGTTATCACGACACCAAGCTATGAGGTCCGCCACCTCTCTTCTGTATGATGTTTCAACACCACCAGTGATCAGTCCGATGACTGTAGTGTCATCCGCAAATTTAATGATGCTGGTGTTGTTCTGGGAGGCCACGCAATCGTAGGTGAAGAGCGTGTAGAGGAGTGGACTCAGCACACACCCCTGTGGGGTCCCAGTGCTCACAATTCTTGAGCTGGATGTGCGATTGTGGACTCTGATTGACTGGGGCCTGCCTGTGAGAAAGTTAAACACCCAGTTACAGAGGGAGGGAGACAGCCCAAGTGTGAGGAGCTTATTTGTGAGTTTGTGGGGGCAGACTGTATTAAAAGCAGAGCTATAGTCTATAAATAGCATTCTGACGTATGTGTCCTGGCCCTGTAGGTGAGAAAGGGCTGTGTGGATGGCAGTGTTGACTGCATCATCCGTGGACCGGTTCTGGCGATATGCAAACTGTAGAGGGTCCACAGTTGCCGCCGGGATGCTCTTTTTGATGTGGGTCATGACTATTCTTTCAAAGCACTTCATAACAATAGGAGTGAGTGCTATAGGGCGATAGTCATTCAAGCAGGTCACGTTGCTCTTCTTGGGTACGGGCACTATGGTGGTGGACTTAAAGCAGGTCGGTACAGATGCTTGTGCAAGCGACAGGTTAAATATGTCAGCAAGCACATCAGCTAGCTCTGATGAGCAAACCCGAAGTGCACGTCCTGAGATGTTGTCTGGCCCTGCTGCTTTTCGTGGGTTTGTTTTGTTTAGAACCCTGCGCACATCAGCTGATGTCACCATGAGAGGTGAGTCCTGTGTGCTCCCCAGGTTCAGCCACCCTCTCTGCTCATCAGGAGTTTGGGTGTCAAAGCGGGCATAGAACTCGTTCAGCTCATCTGGAAGTGTGGTTTGGCTGGACGTGGCTACGCTACTCTGCTGTCGATAGTCTGTGATGTGCTGGAGCCCCGCCCACATGCGCCGAGGGTCTGAGGTGGAATAGTAGCCCTCCAGCTTCTGTCTGTACTGTCTTTTGGCCTCCCGTATGGACCTCCTCAGGTCATATCTGGCCTTTTTGTAGTCATCAGCGGTGCCCATGACAAATGCAGTCGAACGAGCACGTAGCCTAGCCCTTACATCACAGTTCATCCACTGTTTTTGGTTAGGGTATTTTATATTTGATATAAGTGTAACCGGTGGTTTTTGTCTCTCTGCCTTGTGGCTGATGGAGTGACGACAGACACAGGGTTGCTGCAGAGTTGCACTTCGTTTTACTGATGGAAGTAAAACACACATGTAGTCACAATGTGGCCGAATAACGTGCCTCCTCTCACTTGGAGATCACGAACAAAAAGGGCTACACACAAAGCGAGTCAAACATAGCATACCTGATGGAAGTAAAACACACATGTAGTCACAATGTGGCCGAATAACGTGCCCCCCGCACAGATTACAACACAAGACAAGAAAAGGATAAGAAATAAAGTTCTAAACTAAAATAAACACATTTCGGGAGCCATAGCAGCAGGCCCAGACAACATCTCGGCCGTGCACTTTGGGTTTGCTCATCAGAGCTAGCTGATGTGCTTGCTGACATATTTAACCTGTCGCTTGCACAAGCATCTGCATCGACCTGCTTTAAGTCCACCACCATAGTGCCCGTACCCAAGAAGAGCAACGTGACCTGCTTAAATGACTATCGCCCTATAGCACTCACTCCAATTGTAATGAAGTGCTTTGAAAGGACCCACATCAAAAAGAGCATCCCGCCCGCTGTGGACCCTCTACAGTTTGCATTTCGCCAGAACAGGTCCACTGATGATGCAGTCAACACTGCCATCCACACAGCCCTTTCTCACCTACAGGGCCATGACACATATGTCAGAATGCGATTTATTGATTACAGCTCTGCTTTTAACACAGTCAGCCTCCACAAACCCACAAACAAGCTCCTCACACTTGGCCTGTCACCCCCCCTCTGTAACTGGGTGTTTAACTTTCTAACAGGCAGGCCCCAGTCAGTCAGAGTCCACAATCGCACATCCAGCTCAAGAATTGTGAGCACTGGGACCCCACAGGGGTGTGTGCTGAGTCCGGTCCTCTACACGCTCTTCACCTATGATCGCATGGCCTCCCACAACGACACCAGCATCATTAAATTTGCGGATGACACTACAGTCATCGGCCTGATCACTGGTGGTGTTGAAACGTCATACAGAAGAGAGGTGGCGGACCTCATAGCTTGGTGTCGTGATAACAATCTCCTTCTCAATACAGATAAGACTAAAGAGATGATCATTGACCCAAGAACAAGGGAAAAGGAGCCGCATAGACCCCTGTTTATTGATGAGACTGAGGTGGAGAGGGTGAAAACCTTCAAGTTCCTTGGCACATACATCAGCGAGGACCTCACCTGGTTTCACAACACCCAACAAATTATCAAGAAATCCCAAAGGAGACTGTACTTCCTGAGAAGACTGAGGAAACTTGGCATGCCCACCACAATCCTTAGTTGCTTCTACAGATGCACTATGGAAAGTGTCCTTACAGCCTCCATCACTCTTTGGTACAGTAACTGTACAACACGTGATAGGAAGGCACTCCAGCGGGTGATCAAGACCTCACAGAACATTGTTGGGACAGTCCTCCCCTCATTGCAAGACATTTATAAAACTAGAGTCCTACGAAGAACACACAACCTCATCAAGGACAGCACACATCAACAACACTCATTATTCACACTCCTACCGTCAGGCAGACGCTACAGGAGTTTGAAGTCCAGGACCACAAGACTGGCAAACAGCTTTTACCCACAGGCCATCAGGCTTCTCAACGAAGCACTCACACACGCCGCATGCAACACACGCACACACTCACACACTCACAGCACTTTTTTATTTATTTATTGATTTATTTATTTGTATTAATGTCTCTTCTGTTGTTGTTGCTTAATTTATTGGTATTAATGTTTCTGATGTTCTTATTCATTTTCTTGTGTTTTTCTTTCTTTCTTTTTCTGGGAGAATGGACAGAAAAATAATTTAATTGCATAGCAGAACTACCTATTTTACTGTGCATATCACAATAAAACTCTTGAATCTTGAATACGGACGCCTACCTCTCACTTGGAGATCACAAACAAAAAGGGAAGTACAAAGGTGTGGCCCAAACTTATAATGAAAGGTGTCACACTAATTACAGCAGTAGGGGGTACATAGCGACAGATGTTATTGACGTTCCGCATGAATAACATGACAATACAAAAACATCAGGTATTACTTGAACATACATTTTGTGTAATTATATCAAACATTTACATAGCGTATTTACAATGACTTAATTGACCCCGTTACATAAGTCCAGTTTCATACTTTGACCTTGACTTTGTTCCTATTTGGATGTTTGTGCCACATAGAAATGTGCAACTTTCCAAATTGTACCGTTGCAAGCATTATTTAATTGGATTCTTAATTGTAAATTTAAGACTAACCTGTCTTACCCGTTGATAGTAGGAAAACAGGTTATTTTAGTTATTTATCGCTCATGATTTTTTAAATGACTATTTTGCTGAGACCAAATGTTTAAAATAGGGGCACACGATAATTATTGGATACATACGAGGAATGAATTACCAGCAAATCAAGCGCTTCCTTTTTCACTTTTCATTGTTTCAGAGACATTTCACATGCTAGTTGTACCAAATGCCCTGCGATGAGGGGGCAAAAAACCCATCGAGCACACAAAAAACCTGATCAGCCACCTGAAACACCAGCATTGCTATGACGCCTGGGATGTGTTCTGCCGCGGCGTTTGAAAAGTGCAAAAGGTTTGCCAGAGACCTTTTGTGGTGTGACACCAAGCAGCTGGTGTGTCTCTGACACCGTGTGCCCGAATACAGTGCACCTTGCTGGGCTACACCAGGTGGCTCCTCCCGCCCGATACGGCGGTTCTCCTGGCCTCCGTAGCGGCATACCGGCTGCTCGTTGTGTGTGTCTGAATATAGTGCACCTTGCTGGGCCACAGCAGGTGGCTCCCTCCGCTCTATACTCTGGTTCTCCTGATAGTAGTGATGTCCTGATATTTGATTAGGTCAGATCAACAGGTACAGTTGGTCCAATCAACCTTTGAGTCCTCCTTTTCTCCAGGTGTGCAAAAACTCCAAACAGTGTTTGCGAAATGCATAACAGTAAAAGAAGCATCATGTGTTCATTTATCACACGAGATGTCACCTGACATTAGTTTGAGGGACGATATTGGTACTGCTGAAGTGCTGGATAATATTGGTACAGTAGACGCCCCTACAACGTAAATAATCCGTTCCGAGAACCTTTATGTTATAGGGATTTTATGTTATACAAAGTGTAAAATACATGTAAATAGCCTAATCCGTTCCAAGATCTTCCCAAACTCACCCCTTTGGCCCTTCAAAATATTCAAAGTCCACCAAATATGGTGGGAAAATATAAGAAAACGTTAGCATAAACATAGTAGAGTAACATTCCAATATAAAATAAGGTAATAAATAAGATTACTGTAAATGAATAAAACTGAAAAACAAAAACAATCTTACCGTTCACGAGATGTCTTGATCAGGAGCGCAAGTGGAGGCAGGAAGGGGGAGGAGGACTAGCCTGAGTCGAAACGCCACTCAAAGAGTCTAAAGAGTCAGCTGGTCTCACAGACAAACGCACACGCACTACACGATAATGCTGTGTGCAAAATTGTAATTTGTAACTTAACTTAATTGTTTAAGTTAGTTTCAGGGGGACTACGAAGAGGAAGGAGTTTGAAGGGACAAGCCTGTCTCTCACAAACTCACGTACGTGCTGTATAACTCAGCCAATGAGATGAGAGCGCAGGCGGTGCCTCGAAAATCAGCCAATGAGAGCGTGATGCGTCAGAAGGCGTCACCAAGTGTTAGTCTGAACTTGCACCGACTTGAGGCATTAATAAAGTTGATTGAAGAAAAAAAAAAGACTTGCACTGACTTGACGCTTTATGTTATATGGAATTTCTTCTGTAATACGAAGCAAAAACTTTACATAAATTCTTTATGGTCTGTGGAATTTATGTAAAAGGAGGTTTATGTTATGCGAGGTACTACTGTATATCAGTACAAAGCCAATATCGAGCATGTCTTATTTGGTGTTTCCATGGAAACATGGTATGTAAAAGTAATTTGGGCAGATGTTTTTCCACTGGTTTTTCTGTGTGTGTTTCTGCAGAGATCTTCATCGCAAGTATGAGCGCAGTCACAGCCGAGACCGGAGTCCGGACCGGAGCCGTGCGAAGAGTCGTGGACGCAGCAAGAGCCGGGCGAGGAGCAAGAGCCGCCATCACAGCCGCAGTTTAGACCGCGGCCGGGCTCAGAGCCGCGGACGCAGTAAGAGCCGCCCTCGCAGCAGGTCCAGGTCCAGAGAGGAGAGTCGTGGGCGGTCTTCAAGTAAAGCACCAAGCCGGGCCCGCAGTAAAAGCAGGAAGAGGAGGAGTCAGAGCAGCTCCAGCAGCTGCAGTAGCGCTGAACACAAACTGCGAGGTGGTGGGCGCAGGATGGAGCTGGAGGACATGTGGAGTCTGCCCACTAAGTCCATTTTGAAGAAGCGCACCGATTATGAGGATTCGCCTTCAGTCAAGGTGTGTCACTGAGCATCTGTCAAAGTTGCTGTCTCAATTGAGTTGTTAACGTACTGGTCAAACACAACATGGCATGATCGCGTGCGGCAAACACGGAAGCCACCTCATTTCCACATACTAATGTTGCGAAGTGATTGCGATGATATAATTACACCAGCGTAGCAGTGTAAACATCACATCACTCCTATTTTATATTTTTCTGCTTTTCTACCTGATCATGAATGTGGCTGGGTGCTACCGTTCATGTACGGTATTTGTTGCCAATTGGAGGTTTTGTCATTGAGGCGTGTCTCGCTCTTGTATTGCAGAGCACAGATTTGCCCAGAGGCGTGGAGACGTCCAGCATGTCTCACGTGGCTGAGCAGCTGCTGCAGGCCGTCAGAGGGATGGAACCGACTGCCGTGGCGTCCATGTTGTCAGAGCTGCAGTCCGACCCGCAAATGGCTCAGCGCGCCAACATCAATGAGATCCTAAACCTGCTGGATCCGCTCGTGACTGAAAGAGCAAAGAGTCCAGACGAGACAGCGGTTGACATTGACGACGAGGAGAAGTTTCTGTATGGAGAGTCGGCTGAGCCCAAGACGCCTGCGCCGCCCCAACTGCCTCAAAACCTCATGTTTGATCTGTACGGGGATGTGACGGAGGAGGTGCTGTATGGTGATCTTCTGCCACCTACCACTGCCGCCGCTTCAGTGTATGACATCCCAACAGTGGCTTTGCCTCATCTTCAGGCTCCTCGCACCACCAGCGAGATCAACACCACCTGCCTGCCCTCCAGCCTCAAACCCAACAATGTGGGCAAAGTGTTGACTCAAGCCCCCCAGCTGGAGCATGTGAGGGATCAGCAGGCACGGGACGAGTACCAGAATATCCAGAGCTTGCTGAAAACCATCGGCTTTGACCTCGGCATGACCGAGATCACTAAAATGGCCGCCAGGACCAAGGAGCGGCTGGAGGGAAATAAGCCAAGTCGCAAGACAGCGATGCAACGCAGACGTCACTCGTCCAGCAGCTCAGAAAACAGCTGCAGGAAGCGGCGCCACAGCAGCAGTAGCAGCTCCAGCTCTACCAGCGATGTGAGTGGCGGCCTCGTGACCAACTGGACCACTGAAGGCGGCCGCAGCAACACAACCGCCCCCTCCACACCCTACCAAGACGCCAAAGCAGAGTGCAGCACCGCCATCTCGAAAGAGTTGGAACAGCAAGCATCCGACAGCACTGCCCCGCCGCCATCAAGGGTGCCTATTCCTTCCTACCCCCCACCTCAAGTCCACAACATGATGCCCCCAGGCTACCTGCCGCCGGGCTATGCCCAGTACGGCAACTTTGTGCCCTACACACACCCGCAGTGGCCACCGATGTACCCGCCCCCTGGCATGACTCTGCCCCCGCCACCCAACAACAATTTCAACCCCGCTCTGCCGTACAGCCAAGCTTTCGACCAGCAGCCCCCGGAGTCCAAAGTCAAAGGTCAGTTCCTGTCTTTAGGTCAGGTGTGAAGCAATCCAGGTCCTAACCTTCTCTTTTCTTCTTCAGGAGCACCTATGGTTGCCAGTCAAGTGTCAGAGCAAGAAAATAATGAAAGCCAGAAACAGAAGGTTGGATTGTCGTCATATTTGGGATGTGGGGTTTTGTGCGGTTTATAGAGACAGTCACCTTTGACTTTGCCATGCTTGCGTGTTCAGGTTCTGGAGGAGCGTGAGAACCTGAAACAGGAGCGGGACTTGCGAATGAAGAAGAAGGAATATCTGATGAAAGAACTGGAGAAGCTCCGCAAGCAGCAAGGTTGTACCGCATCGCGGCCATGCTGACACGGGAACCCTGACATCAGCTGACAAGGCGGCCATGTTTGTTGTATTTTCAGGTGAGCTACTGAGGAGGAAGCGGCGGGAGAAAGATGGCCACAAAGATCCACTGCTGCAGGAGATCGGCCGCCTGCAGGAGGACGTCATCAAACAGATCTCCAACCTCCGCAAGGAGCATGAGGCTGCCGAGAAGAAACGCAGTGAGATTGACAAGGTGGCGCTCATTCTGGGCCTCACACCCTCTGACCGCCCCCGTAAATTGTCTGACACGCGGGAAGATGACGTGCCGCAGCCCCGAAGCAAGAAGCAGGAGGCAGAGCATAGTCCTGGGCAGGAGCAAGATGGTGGCATGTCCCAGAAGGTACGTCAACGTCTGCTAGTTGTTAGCATGCTGCTGAGTAAAAAGGAGCTTTGTCTTTCCCTCTGAACAGAGGGAGAGGTCTGTGACACCACCTTTCTCCAAAAATAGCAAGCACTGGACTGTCACATTTAGTTTCTCAAGATGGGCCACAAGGAACAAGCGCATTGGTTCAGTTGTGCTTACTAAGAACAGGGTCCCTGTGGGTGCTTAAATACAACTTCAGTTTTTTTAAGGCTTAAAAGGCAATCTATAATTATCTGAAATTTTCAAAAGGGAGTCATTCAATTTAATATGGGACCCAAGATCTTTACCGGTAGATCCAAATATTTTTCAAAATATTTTTGGGACATTACCACATCAGTGCCCTCCCCTCCCATAGAGTGACCAACAGACCTGCCATCAGGCAAGCATTTTCTCCTCTGAACACGCCCATACACCTTGCCGCTCTCCAGGTACACACCCCGCCAGCCCCGAGCCCAGTCCCTGCAACCTGGACAATGCTCCCATGCCGAGATGCCAACTTGCGTTGTGTGACGTGTGGCTCCACAAAAAATCCTCAAGCTGCTGTGACGCGGCTTGTTGAGCCTCATTAACATAACGCCTGGACCAGTTCCAGCCTCATCAACACTGCCCCTTCTCCGCTCAACCACCATTGCTAGCCTGACACGGAACGAAAACACACTAACAGAGCCGACGTCACGGCCAATCCTGACAAAAACGAGGGGTTGCTGAAGTGCGGCCGAGGGGCCAGCTGCGGCCCGTGACTCATTTGTCGTTGGCCCCAGGCTCGCTGCAGAAACAAAATTAAACCAAACAATATGCAAAAATGGGAAAACAGACCAAAAGACACAGTGGGGAAAAAAAGCCGAAATGTTGACATGACCATGACATGACCAATAATAAATCTCAGCTCTGTCTTTAAATCTGTATTACTTTTTAGGCATTCCTACAAAATGTAAAATTATATCACAGTGTGGTGAAAACAGGGGATTTTATGGCTGAGACCAGAGATCTTGGGCTGAAAAATGTTGGTGAGCACTGGTGTAGATGAAGAACTTCAAGACTACTGGAAGAAATGAGAGATTCGCAGGTAGCCTGTCGTGCGTGTGTGAGCAGTAGTTGGTAAGCCAGCCAACATTACACATGTGGACAAAATTGTTGGTACCCTTCCTTCAATGAAAGAAAAACTCACAATGGTCACAGAAATAACTTGAATCTGAAAAAAGTAATAATAAATAAAAATTATATTAAATTTAACCAATGAACGTCAGACATTGCTTTTCAGCTATGCTTCAACAGAATTGTTGAGAAAAATAAACTCATGAAACAGGCCTGGACAAAAATGATGGTCCCCCATAGCTTAATATTTTGTTGCACAACCTTTTTGAGACAATCACTGCAATTAAACGATTCCTGTAACTATCAATGAGACTTCTGCACCTCTCAGTAGGTATTTTGGCTCACTCCTCATGAGCAAACTGCTCAATTTGTCTCAGGTTTGAAGGGTGCCTTTTCCAGACGGCATGTTTCAGCTCCTTCCAAAGATGCTCAATAGGATTAAGGTCAGGGCTCATAGAAGGCCACTTTAGAATAGTCCAGTGTTGTCCTCTGAACCATTCTTGGGTGTTTTTAGCTGTGTGTTTTGGGTCATTGTCCTGTTGCACAACTCATGACCTGTGACTGAGACCAAGCTTTCTGACACTGGCCAGCACATTTCTCTCTAGAATCCCTTGATAGTCTTGAGATTTCATTATACCCTGTACAGGTTCAAGACACCCTGTGCCAGATGCAGCAAAGCAGCCCCAGAACATAAAGGAGCCTCCTCCATCCGTCTCTTTGATTTGTCATCAATTTTCCTCCTGCGGCCACGTCCAGGGAGGTTGGCTACAGTCCCATGGATGTTAAAGTTTAAATAATATGTGTTGTCACAGGGGGCCACATGTGGTCTAGTGGTTAGCATGTTGGCCACACAGTCACAAAGATCGGGAAGATGTGGGTTTGAATCACTGTTGGGCAGTTTGCATGTTCTCCCCATGCGTGCGTGGGTTTCCTCCCACATTTAAAAAACATGCATGTTAGGTTAATTGGCGACTCTAAATTAATAATAGGAATGGTTGAATGGTTGTTTGTCTATATGTGCCCTGCGATTGGCTGGCAACCAGTACAGGGTGTACCCCGCCTGTCGCCTGAAGTCAGCTGGGTTAGGTAGCTCCGCGACCCTAATGAGGAGAAGCGGTATAGAAAATGGATGGATGGATGTTGTCACATGAACATCAAGCTGCTTGGAGATGGTCTAATAGCCTTTACCTTAAACATGCTTGTCGACAATTTTCTTTCTAATCTCCTGAGACAACTCTTTCCTTTACTTCCTCTGGTCCATGTTGAATGTGGTACGCACCATGTCACCAAACAGCACAGTGACTGACTAGTCCGATCTATCGGCCCACTAACTGATTACAAGATTGTAGACACCTGTGATGCTAGTTAGTGGACACACACATTATTTTCAGTCTTTTCTAGGTGTACCATCATTTTTTTCCAGGCCTGTTTCATGAGTTTATTTTTTTTAATAATTCTGTTGAAGCATGGTTGAAAAGCAATGTCTGACGTTCATTGGTTAAATTTAATATAATTTTTATTTATTATTACTTTTTTCAGATTCAAGTTATTTCTGTGACCATTGTGAGCTTTTCTTTCATTGAACGAAGGGTACCAACAATTTTGTCCACGTGTGTATGTCTGTTTCACAACGACTGCGGTCATTGAGATGGTGCTACATTTATTGCTGGGTTTTTTAAATGTTCCAAGGTACTTGCTCTAGTAAGTCAGTCTTGTCCTTGCACAGTGGTGACTGCAGGCCCAAAACACAAGACTCTCTTTGTCTCAGCACTTACCATGTCTAGAGTTGACATGAATGCACCCTGTTGTTCAACAAACGTGTGCATTCAAAGTTAGTAAAAAACAATTACATAAGATACTATAGCCTTAATTTTTCCATTTAGATGTCTTCAAAAGACTTTTAAGTTTGTACTTAAAAAATGTGTGGCTACCCTGTAAGAAATGCACAAGTTAAATTCCATCCATCCGCCCATCCATCTTCCACTTATCCGAGGTCCGGCCGCGGGGGCAGCAGCCTAAGCAGCGAAGCCCAGACTTCCCTCTCTCCGGCTACTTCATCCAGCTCCTCCTTGTGGCTCCTGAGGCGTTCCCGAGCCAGTTGAGAGACATAGTGTCTCCAATGTGTCCTGGGTCTTCCCAGAGGCCTCCTACCAGTCGAACGTGCCCTGAACACCTCCCCAGGGAGGCGTCCGAGACGCATCCTGACCAGATGCCCGGGCCACCTCATCTGGCTCCTCTCAATCTGGCTCCACTCCTCAGCCTTCCTGGTAGGGTCTACTCAGTGGTTTTGGAGAAGTGGATACGCCGTATAGTTGAATCTCGGATTTAGGAAGAGCAGTGTGGTTTTTGTCCTCGTCGTGGAACTGTGGACGAACTCTCGGCAGGGTTCTTGAGGGTGCATGGGAGTTTGTGCCATCACGACGTCGGGGATGAGATCCTGCCCCAAGTGGAGGAGCTTAAGTGCAGTCAAACCTGTCTATAGCGGCCACTAAAGGGAGACGGCAAAAGTGGCCGTTATAGACAGGTGGGCGGCCATTTTGAATGTTGACCAGTAGAGGGCACTGTGGGACTGCAGATAAAAGTTGTAAAGAACTACCACTGTAGGTTAATAAACCGCTGTTAATAAAGCGATTAAAGTGCATCGGCGACGTGAGTCTCTCCTTCCCCACAACAAGGGGCATTACAGTATTGACCAGTGCACATTGTCTCACACCAGGAAATAAACGGTGTCACTGTCTGCAACAAGCTCCAGACAAGACGGCTTTTTTTTATGTCGAACAACTGACAGTTTGTGTGGGATCTTGTGAATGATTGTACACACGATTGATTGATTGATTGATTGATTCTACACACGACGGCTTCATTGCTTAAAAAACTAAACTTTTTCGTGCATGAAGCTTCTGCTTGAGTCGGCATTTTGGCCGCTGATATTGACCAAGGGAGACAAAATGGGTGGCCGCGTTGGACAGGTGACTGCTATACACAGGGTCTATAACACGTAAATTTTCTGCACGGGATTTGTCAGTGGTCACTATAGGCAGGTGGCCGTTCTATACAGGTGGCCGCTGAGACAGGTTTGACTGTACCTCGGGGTCTTGTTCACAAGTGAGGGAAGGATGCAACGCGAGATGGACACGTGGATTGGTACAGTGTCTGCAGCGATGCAGACTCTGCTTCGGTCTGTTTTGGTGAGGAGGGAGCTGGGCCGAAAGGCAAGACTCTCAATTTACTGGTCGATCTATGTTTCCACCCGTAACTGTGGTCATGAGCTTTGGGTAGTGACTGATAGGGCAAGATGCACTGTCATCCGGGGAGACGCGCAGTAGAACCACTGCTCTGCTGCACTGAGAGGAGCACAAATTTAATTTGAATTAAAGAGGCACCATGTAAATACCAAAAAAAAGGTTCCTTTCTTCATCTTGTTTATGCTGGCGTGTGTTTTTATGACTGACAGGTAAGAAACTTTTTTTTTCTTTTTTTTATCAAACTTGTTTTCATCCAACAAACCTCCATATTAACACTCCTCTGTCTTCTTTTTTTTTCTTTAGCAAACCATCTTGGCACCAAACCAGCCGTCTGTCATTTCACCTTCCCCGCCCCCTGACCCATTTGAGTACTATGATGCTGGGAATCACTGGTGTAAAAACTGTAACGTCACCTCCGGCTCCATGTTTGATTTTTTTACACACTTGCACAGCAAAATGCACTGGAAGGTTAGTTTTTATGTTGTTTTTTTTCCCTCAAATACTTTTACTGATTTTGAAGAAAGAGTTGCTAGCATGCTGAAACTAGCAAAGCATGATCATGTGACCAGTCCATGTTCTGCATTTAGGAGCAGAATGTTGCTAATGGTAAATTGGAGCTTTAGTGCTTCACGTTTTTTTGTACGACTACGTATCTGTCACAAGAGCACACATCTCTCAAATTAGTCAATTGGTTACAACTAGTCACTGGTAGTTAAGTAACTTGGAATGTTTTTATGTCCGTCTGTCACCTAACATGTTTGCTGATTTGTTTCTCGGGCCAGACGCTGGACCCTTACGAGAGGCCTTGGGCTTCTTCGCCATCCGAAGTTATGAGGAAAACACCAATAGAAGAGAAGCAAACAAAGCCAGCCAAAGGTACTTGGATTGCACTTTTGTCCTTCGAGTCGTCTCGACCCATCATTCTTGTGTGAGTGTGTCACCGAGTCAAACCTTTACCATTCTTTCATTTCTTTGTGAGTGAAGTCAGCTGTAAACATTGGGAAAAAGCTTCCTCGACGCTGCATTTTGCCACTGTAGCGTCTCCTTGTGGATTTCAAATGTGTGACATGTCTTGCAGGTTCTGAGTTCTTACTTCCTGTCCGAGGATTTTTCTGTCTGCTGTGTAAAAAATTCTTTGGAGATGCCATCTGTGCAGAAGAGCACACCACCACTCACTTTCACAATGACTGCTACAAGGTATGAACATTTGTCGCTTCTCAGTGGCGCTCAATTAAGCGATACCGACCAGCAACTGTGGCGCCTTAGTTTAGGGAGCTAATGTAGAAATGGTTTGGCATAGCAAGTTAGTTAGCGACCAAGTTAGTTAGCAGAAAGTTTGTTGATATGTAGCCTCTACTTTCTCTTAATGGAACGACACGAACTAAGGCAGTGTATAAACATGAGCGGAAAATAAAAATAAGCTTCGAGACAGTCCATATGTACCACAGGTTGGATGGGATGTCCGAGTGGCATTACGTCAAGTGCTCTGTCCTTTCATAGATTAGAAGCTCACAGTCTTAGCTTTGTTTCTTCGGGTAGAGTCATGTTTTCTTTGTCACGTGTTGTTTTTCACATGTGTACGTTTATTAAAACATGTAGTCATTCCAAGTATTCCGAGTCCTTCTTGAGCGGTTTGACATTTTACTTGTTTTTTTTCCCCCCATTCTAGAAAAAAATGTACGAGAATCCACTGTATGAGCAGAGGAGGAACTTGGACCGGCAAGCTGGACTGGTCTCTGACGTGACTGGAAAGAAACGCAAAAATGAGGAGGACAAAATGGGCAAAATCAAAGCCAAAAAGGAGAAAAAAGATGAAGAGGAGGTTCAGTGTGATGATATGTTGAAAGTTGAAAAGGAGGAAGAGAAGCCAAAAGCTCTGAAGAAAGAGGATGAGCTTAAAACAAGCAAGTCTCGAGATGAGCGTAGCCCTTCTCATGGCAAGAAAAATGAGGATGAAAAGTATGAGTCTAAGAAGAAAGAAAAGTATTATTCTAGCACAGAAGAAGAGGAGAGGCCCAAATACAGCAGAAGAGTTGAGGAGGAGCATTGTAAACAAAGCCATGAAGGCCGTCGTTATCGGCATCACAGACAAGAAGAGGATCACTATGACAAATGGCCTCGATATGACACAAGAGACGAGAACAGGCACAAATCGGCAAAATATTTAGAGAGCCGATCCAAACATGAGCATGAACGAGATGACAGGGAAGCGGAGAAGGACACTTTGAAAAAGTCTGAAGGCACACCAGAGTTCAACAAGCCACCAAGGCCCCCCTACGGACCGCCCAAAATCCTTTCTGGGCCTAGTCCGGCCATGAGAGCTAAACTCCGCAAACAGAGCCTAGAAGCCGCCAAGTCCATGGTGACCTCCTTCGGGAAGTTTACTTGGAGGAAAAAGGAGAGTCAGCTGGTTGTTGATGCCCAGAAAGTGGCTGCCCAGTTCATCAAGGAGGATGAAGAAGCTGCCAAATGTAGACCCACCGAAGACCCGTTTTTAAAGTCTGTGGCTGTTGCAAAGGAAATTGCTCAGAAGTTACGAGATAAAAGCGACACGCCACAGCCATGGGCGTCAGCAGGTGCCAACCAATCACAAATCCGACCCAACCTCCCTGCCCCTGCCTCAGTACTGGGGCCAACATTCACGACACCAAAACCTGCGCCGTTCATAAGGCCCCAGCGCTCAGGTGGTCCACTGGCCCCTACAAACAGCAGCTTCCCAGCTTCTAACATAAGGTATGGTCCTCATGCTTTTGTGCCTCGTCCTGTCCCACCTGTGTCCCAATGTGTTCCACGTTTTGCTAGTCCTGGCCCATCAGTCCCCAGACCATCTCCAGCTGTGGCTCAGCCTGCCCCGTTGGTCCCCAAAGCAGCTTCGCTCGTGTCAAGTCCTGCCTTGTCAGTTTCTAAAGCAGCGCCACCTGAGTCTCCATTGCTCCCCACTGCTGCTCCGCCGCTGTCTGGGCCAGAGCCATTGGTGGTTAACCCGGCTCCTCAAGTATGGAAGCCCAACACGGCAGACGTTGGTCCATCTGAAACACCAACAACGGCAAACATGGAGCCAGATGTGGCAGCTCCTGGTGTCCCTGAGAGTGAGCAAACACGGGCTGTGTTTGTCAAGCCTCCACCATTATTCAACAAGGCAGATGGAGCTCAGAGGTCTGAGAAACCAAAAAGTAACCTGGCTGCAGCTAAAGCCCAGGACTTATTTGGCATCTTGTACAGCAGTATGAATAAGCCAGGACCCTTATCGTTAGCAAAGTCAACTACAGTCAACAAAGGTGACAGTAGTAGCACCCAGTCCAGTAGTAGTACATGTCCAACAGGACGAACTCCACAACCTTCCAACACACCTGAGCAGACTGAAAATGGAATGCCACAAAACCCAAAACACCAGTCCCAGTCAGATATTCACATTGAATCTGTATGGTCTTTACAGACTGGCCCTGACTTAGCACCAGAGGGGGTTCTGAGTCAACATGATCATGAACCTGCTAAGATAGAACCCACATCTCAAAGTCAGCATGAAGTACAACCAGTTTCTGAATCCAAACTACATGATGATACCCCAATCCAGGACTTTCCAGAACCCCTCCAAGAAACACCTCTAGTAACTGAGCCTAAATACACGCCTTGTCGTAGAACTCGAGGAAAAACTGCTCAAAGGAAAACTCCTCCCCGTCTATCCCATGTCCGTCAAACCCGATCCCAAACTAGATCCCCAACCAGACAGCAGCATTTTCAGGGCCAGTCTGATTCAGACCCAGCTTCAGGAGATTCTGACTTGATCATCTCAGAGTTGTCAGATCACTGCTCTAAGTCACACAAAGATGGCGAGTCACCAAGCAAGGAGAACCCTCAAGTGATGGAAACAACAGCTGAAAATGTGGACATGACCCTTCCAGACTCCCAGTTGACCTTGAGTGAGAAGGGGTCAGAGTGACAATCAGTGATGGTGGTGGGTTCATTAAATGAAAGTTTCTAAGACCATGGATCGACTTGAACCACTTGGACTTTTTTTTGTTGTTGTTGTTGTTTAGAATGGTTTGTCTCAGAACATTCTTGTTCTTGATCCAAGATTCCATTAAAGACTTTGCCCTTAGTTACCCAGGCATTGGTCCAGTACCGACAGACCAATTTTGTGGTTGCCTTCATATTAATAAAATACATTTGTCATTCCAAAGTAAAAGAAAATACTGTAAGATTCCAATGAAGAGCGTTTTCCCCCCATCAAGTTCGGGTTCACTGTTTAATTTTGTTCTGCCAGTCGCTTTGTCCTGCTGGTCGTAGATTACTTAGGCTAAATTTTACCTGGAGGTCTCCATTGAGGAGTTCTGACAAATGATGGCACGCCCGCCAACTTAGTCCAGTAAATTGATGTTTTGCGGATTCAGTAAGGATTGAGTTCCCTCGATGTAAGTCACATCTGCTTGTCTTGTAAGTTGTTTTTTATTAAAAGTTCCTTTGGGAAAAACTGCTGCACACGTGATTTAAACACAGTTTAGATGCATGGTTTCTTTACGGTGACTTAGGAAAATTAACCTTCAATTTCGTTGTACCTGTTAGAATGACAATAAAGACATTCTCTTCTATTCAGCACTGAAAAGGAAAAACCTCAGTCATCATTTATCAATAGTACCTGTGGAAAACGATGATCTTGAATGCTTAGTTCATAATCATATATATACTTGGCATCAGCAAATCATGTTAGCAAATTCTGATGTAATTGTGTGGGAGGGTGAAATGATAGAAAAGAGCTGCAGTTTCTCCTCTGGATCTTCAGGTTGCAGGTGTGTTGTTGGGAAGAGGCCTGACTTGTCTTCGTCACGCTCGCGGCCAATCAGGAAAAAGCTTTCACGGGTCGCTAGGCAGATGAGCATCTCAGCAGCCAATGAGGTGGCCGGACCAGGGAGCGGAGACTGACCGAGCGTCAGCGTCAGAGTCCCGTGGAAACATCAGTCCCCGTTAGAAATCCTGCAGCATTAACAAGATGCCGAACAAAAGCAAGAAAGAGAAGGTAAGCTGTTGAATGCTTTAAGAGGAGTTACTTTTGATGGGTGTGTCCGCAAATTATTTTAGCGACCTTTTTACCCATCTGTTAGGCTGTGCTAAGCTAACCGCTAAGCTAACTGCCAGCTGAAACATGGCTCGGTATTCGGATGATAAATGACATGAACCCGCTCAACAGTTACCTGGCTGCGGGAACATTAAGTTATGTGATGATGCTAACCAACCAAGTTAGCCTTTAGCTGCCAGGTGAGTGATGTAATTTGCTGTTATGACGTCACTCTCAACCACACCGCTGTAAAGACATCGCTGCAATGTTCCGTCTAGTGCTTTCTGATATAGTATTTGCGGTCATTCACTCACAGCATTGACTTGGACCACTTGAACAGCGTGGATCATCAAATAGTGGCCCTAAGATAACATTGTACTAGGTGCTACCTTCACAAAGCATGCGTTTTGACACTGGCTCTCAGCTTTTTCCACTAGTGTTTGTGTCAAACTGTCCCTTGTCGTCCTACCTGAGTTTAAGGAACGTTTCTCTTACGTGTCAACAGGAAACAAGCAAATGTGCCAAAAGCAACCCAAAAAATGCAGACGCCAACGTCAACACCAACAAAGATGTTACCGTGGACAACGCTGAAGAGGTGAGTGGACACCTGCTGCTTGTTGGCACCACTACATGTTGTGTTCTTTGGGCAACTTGGGTGTGTTTGTGTGGGTCAGCAGAGCGTCGGGAAGCGTCCCAGTGGCAGCGTGCCACCCCCTACTCAGCTGCACAAGATCAAATATTGTGGAGGTCCTCAAGTGGTGAAGAAGGAACGGCGTCACAGCTCATCTCGCTTTAGTGTGAGCAGGAACAGAGAACTCCAGAAACTACCAGCTCTCAAAGGTACGAAACATCTACCTAAACCTAGTGCATTCCGAAACTACGGAAGCTCCGTCCATAATCCGGTCCAGTCAGAAACTACTGAAACTCAGCCTAAACCTGGTCCACTTGAAAACTACTTCAGCTTCATCTATAATCCTGGTCCAGTCAAAAACTGATTAAGATCGGCCTAAACCTTGTCCACGTAGCAACTACTTAAGCTAGGCCCAAACCAGAAACTACTTAAGTTCCGTACATAATCCTGGTTCCATCAGAAACTACTGAAACTCATCCTAAACCTGGTCCACTTCAAAACTACTTAAGCTCCATCTATAACCCTCGTTCAGTCAGAAACTGCTTAAACTCAGTATAAACCTAATGGACTTGTCGTCATTGAGGACTCAGGTGGACTGGTGTTTAGGCTGGTCTATGATCAGCTTGTCAACACTGAAGTGGAATGAGATGCGAGGTGACTCTTCTTCTTCCTTCCCGTTGGACCAACAGATGCTCCAGCGATGGATCGTGAGGAACTCTTTGTGCAGAAGTTGCAACAGTGCTGCGTGCTGTTTGACTTTGTGAGCGACCCGCTTAGCGACCTAAAGTTTAAAGAAGTCAAGCGAGCAGGGCTCCTGGAGATGGTCGACTACATCACGCACAACACAGACGTGCTCAGCGAATCCGTCTATCCGGAGGCCGTCATCATGGTGATCACACCCCAGTCCTAGCATACCTATACTCCCTATACATTACATACTGCGCGTAAATTTATATGTAGAATGTAGGCATATGACATACCCCTACACTGAATATGTACATTGATGTGCAGAATGTGTACATGACATATACACTACATACATTCTTGGACATTTATATTTGACACATGATATATGTATACTTATATACATACATTTATATTAGACAAAGTATATACACTCCCGATCAAAATGTTAAGACCAGTTGAAAACTTGAAAGAATTTACATTTTGCACTGTTGGATCAAGCTTCAAAATGCAAAAAAGAAGAAATGGGAGTGAGGCAAAAAAAAAAAGTTTGCGTAAGCAATCTATTGCAAACAAGCATTTAAGTGAAATAGGCTGGTCATGAGCTGATCAAAATTTTGAGAGCACAGCCTTTGAAAGGCAAAATCTTGGCAAAAATGTGGATTGAATGTGATTTACTGTCAAGTATAAGTGGCATAGAAGATGGATGGATATTTACACTGTCATGATCTCTTGATGCCAAAGGCAAAAAAGCTTTCTCTCTTTGAACGCAGTGGGATTGAACTGCAAGCAAGGCGTCTTCAAACATTTTGAGGTTTATGGAACAAAAAAGTCAAGTGGTAGACCCAAAAAAATGTCACTGGCAGTCCAAAAAACATCAGACAGCATTTGCCAGAAAAGGCTTTTAAAAATAAAAAAAAAAGGTTTTCAAAGGCCTCGTTTCCTTCAACGCAACAAAACTGGCCGTTTGGAATTTGCAGTAGATCACCAAACATGGGACATTGAAAGGTGGAAGAAAGATGAGAAAAAAATGTAACCTCGGTGGTCCTGATGGCTTCAAACGTTACTAGCATGACAAGGAGATCCCACCTGAGATGTTTTCCACACAGGACAGTGGAGGGTCACCATCGTGATCCTTCAATGGAACAGTGGAACCTCGGGTTGTCCAGGGGTGTCAAACGGCAGCTGGCTATGTGGAGATGTTGCAGGGGGCATCCCTCATGACTGAAGGCCCTCGTCTGTGTGGTAATGACTGGCTTTTTCAACAGGACAACGCTACACTTCACAAAGGACTTCTTCCAGAGAAATAAGCTCATTCTTTTGACCATCCTCCGTGTTCCCCTGATCTAATTCCAATTGAGAACATTTTGGGATTGATGGCAAGGGAAGTCTACAAAAACGGACATTCATTCCAGACAGTGGATGCTCTCCTTGAGGCCATCTTCACCACCTGGAACAACATTCACACTAGCCTCCTGAAAACACTGGACTCAAGCCTGCCCCAACCCATTTTTCATCTGATTAACAAGAATGGCGCAGCTATTCA
The DNA here is from genome assembly GCF_027744805.1 of Dunckerocampus dactyliophorus. Lineage (NCBI taxonomy): Eukaryota > Metazoa > Chordata > Actinopteri > Syngnathiformes > Syngnathidae > Dunckerocampus > Dunckerocampus dactyliophorus. The sequence goes on along the minus strand of NC_072832.1, from coordinate 24,015,133 downwards.
TTACTCACTCCTTTTTCATATTATTACCATTTTATGGCGGTTTTGGTTTTTTTGGGGGGTTTTTTAGCTATGTCCTTCTTAAACTTTTGATCAGCTGATGAACAGGCTATTTCACTTTAATGCTTGTTTGCAA